>NW_027468674.1:5001679-5021679 GCF_046254945.1 Alosa pseudoharengus
TCATCAGAGATTCTGTCGTAGGCCCCTAGGATGTGTCCTTCTCAGGATGTGTCCTTCTCAGGATGTGTTCTCTCTCAGGATGTGTTCTCTCTCAGGATGTGTCCTCCTCTCTCAGGATGTGTCCTTCTCAGGATGTGTCCTTCTCAGGATGTGTCCTTCTCAGGCTGAATCCTTCTCATATTCCAGCCCAGTCCTTCCCAGAGAAGAGAGAGAGCGAAAGGCCGAATGACCGAGGGAGCTGGAGATGGACGGACAGAGAGACGGAGGGCCGGTCCTCAGACACAGCCGACCTTGAACATCTCGACCAGCTCTTTGCACTCGGGGTCGATGAGGTCAGCGGGCCTGTCTCCGTTAGCGTTGGCGGCCTCGGTACGCGCACCCTTGGATATCAGGTACCTGCCATGTGGAACACAGAGACACAACACCTGTTATGGTTCTGTTCATGTTTACGGACATTAGTTACCTGCGACGTGGACACAACACCTGTTATGGTTCTGTTGATGTTTACAGACATTAGTTACCTGCAACGTGGACACCACACCTGTTATGGTTATGGTTTTGTTTATGTTTATGGTTTTGTTTATGTTTATGGTTTAGTTTATGTTTATGATTTTGTTTATGTTGATGTTTATGGTTTTGTGTATGTTTATGATTTTGTTTATGGTTTTGTTTGTGTTTATGGTTTAGTTTATGTTTATGATTTTGTTTATGTTGACGTTTATGGTTTTGTTTATGTTTATGTTTATGATTTTGCACATGTTTATAGGTATGGTCATCAGGTACCTGTGACGTGGTCACAGAGGTTAAGTATCAGAGTTAAAGCTGACACAGTGACATCTACACCAACGGCGGGATCGGGAACTGACACTGACTCCAAGCGGCGGGTTGGGTTTGGGGGTTGACTGGTATGTAGCAAAGCAACACTGACAGTGTGTGTGTGTGTGTGTGTGTGTGTGTGTGTGGACTCACTTGGCGATCTCAGGGAAGCTGTCGCTGCAGGCCATGTGGAGTGGAGTGGTGTGTGTGTGTGTGTGTGTGTGTGTGTGTGTGTGGACTCACTTGGCGATCTCAGGGAAGCTGTCGCTGCAGGCCATGTGTAGTGGTGTGTGTGTGTGTGTGTGTGTGTGTGTGTGTGTGTGTGTGTGTGTGGACTCACTTGGCGATCTCAGGGAAGCTGTCGCTGCAGGCCATGTGTAGTGGTGTGTGTGTGTGTGTGTGTGTGTGTGTGTGTGTGTGGACTCACTTGGCGATCTCAGGGAAGCTGTCGTTGCAGGCCATGTAGAGTGGAGTGGAGTGGTGTGTGTGTGTGTGTGTGTGTGTGGACTCACTTGGCGATCTCAGGGAAGCTGTCGCTGCAGGCCATGTGTAGTGGTGTGTGTGTGTGTGTGTGTGTGTGTGTGTGTGTGTGTGTGTGTGGACTCACTTGGCGATCTCAGGGAAGCTGTCGCTGCAGGCCATGTGGAGTGGTGTCCATCCATCCTCGTCTCTCTGGTGGACGTCGGCTCCGTAGAAGACCAGGAGCTTCACACACTCCAGATTCCCTGAGAGCACAGCCTCATGGAGCGCTGCCATACCTGCACACACACACACACACACACACACACACACACACACACACACACACACACGCACACACACACACAGGGGGCTGTTAGAGTAGGCAATAACACATAAACTACTGCTCCACCCACACCCACACCCTTCTATACACACACACTCCCACCCTTCTATACACACACACACCCTTTTATATACACACACAGCATTTTATATACACACACAGCACTTTCATTAAACAGGAGGAGGACACACTTACACAGAAGCCCTAACCACATCTAGTCGAGCCACGTCCAGTCAGGCAAGTAGTTATATAATCAATATGAGTCAAGCAAGTACTAATATAATCAATATGAGTCAAGCAAGTACTAATATAATCAATAGGTTTGATCAGGAAAGTACTAATATAATCAATATGAGTCAAGCAAGTACTAATATAATCAATATGAGTCAAGCAAGTACTAATATAATCAATAGGTTTGATCAGGAAAGTACTAATATAATCAATATTTTTGATCAGGCAAGTACTAATATAATCAATATGTTTGATCAGGCAAGTACTAATATAATCAATATGTTTGATCATCTGTTGTCACACTGACTGTTGTGTTCATAAGACACTAGTTCTAGTTTTACTGCCTTCGGTGTGCACCCCTGTAGCTGATTTCTCAGCAGACCTCATATTGATCAATTAACCAACCAACCAATCAATGTATCAATCAATTAACCAACCAACCAATCAATGTATCAATCGATTAACCAACCAACCAATCAATGTATCAATCGATTAACCAACCAACCAACCAAACAAACAAACAATCAATTTATCAACCAACCAACCAACCAATCAATGTATCAATCGATTAACCAACCAACCAACCAACCAAACAAACAATCAATTTATCAACCAACCAACCAACCAACCAACCAATCAATGTATCAATCGATTAACCAACCAACCAACCAACCAAACAAACAATCAATTTATCAACCAACCAACCAACCAATCAATTTATCAATCGATTAACCAACCAACCAACCAATCAATGTATCAATCGATTAACCAACCAACAAATCAATATATCAATCGATTGCCCAACCAAACAATCAATGTATCAATCGATTAACCAACCAACCAATCAATGTATCAATCGATTAACCAACCAACCAACCAACCAACCAACCAATTAATCAATCAATATGTTTGATCAGCTGCCACTGTTTTTTCAGATGTACATGAGCTACTAGCTGAATCTGGTGTGAAGCATCTTTTCCCTTTATGTGATGAATGCATGTAGAAACAGGAAGTGGAAAGGAGAGTGTCTCACCGGACAGGAAGAACTTGTCCAGCCGGACCTTGCGAGCCCTCATGAAGCGTCCAATCTGCTCCAGGTCGCCATGGCGCACAAAGTCCTGGAAGATGATGTCGTTGGGAAAGCGGACGTTGCGCACGGGCTTCACGACCACCTGTGGGGAGGCGTCAGGGTCAGTGGCGGTGGCGTCGGGGGCAGCCCCGGCGGTGGCGGTGGCGTCGGCAGCGGCGGCGGCAACGCTGGTGGGGGCGGCAGTGCTCTTGATGGAGCTCCTTCTGGCGGAGGTCTGCCTGGCCTCAGTGGCCCTGGTGGAGGAGGCTCTCCGGGCGGAGGTCTGCCTGGTCTCGGTGGACGCCTCCCGGGCGGACGTGTACCGCGGCGGCTTGACGTAGGACGACAGGGACGTGTACGAGGACAGCGACTTGTGCGCCACAGGCGTGTAGAGGGACGGCGTGTAGGAGGACGTGTAGCTGGACGGCAGGTACTTGGACGCCGTGGACGAGGACAAGGACGAGGACGAGTAGTGGGTGGGCGTGTAGTGGGACGAGGGCGTGTAGTGCGTGGCGGCCGAGTAGCTGCTGACCGCCGAGGGCGTGTAGGTGGACGACGGTGACGTGTAGCCGCTGTAGCGCGTGGGGGAGTACTGCGCCAGGGGGAAGCTGTAGCTGCTGTACTTCATCGTGACTCTTTCCTCCTCTTCCTCCTCGGGTCAGCGCAGCGCGGCGCTAGAGATCAGGAGGAGCCGGAGCCCAAATCCAAGGCAGCAGCGCCGCTCCCGATGGACTGATCGCACGGGTCAGCAGGATAATCCCTCTGAGAACCACACGCAGACACGCACGCACGGCGGCTCCTCTCCCTCAGGTCCGATGTCTCTCTCTTCCCCGCGTCAGTCCTTCCTCTCTGTGCAACAGTAGCAGCTAATCCAGCTGCCACCTCTTCTACAGATAAAACACCTCCTCTGCGTCTCCTTCACAGATAAAACACCTCCTCTGCGTCTCCTTCACAGATAAAACACCTCCTCTGCGTCTCCCTCACTGCATCTGTCTCCTGCAGATCTGCTTTTCCTCCACCGTCTCTGTTCCGTCCTCGTCCTTCAGTCCGGCCCAAGTCCCCGTGTTCATTTGTTACTTTGTGTTGATGTCGTTTATTTTATCTTAATAAGTGGCGTCCTCTCCTGCTGTGGTCGCTAGTTTAACGGAACCCCCCACCGACTCTCCTGACTGTAATCTGGTCTGTCCGCGCGCGATGCGTCCAGGTCCCTATATACCCTCGGCGTGCGTGCGTGCGTGCGTGCGTGCGTGTGTGTGTGTGAGTGTGAGAGAGAGAGTGTGCGTGCGTGCGTGTGTGTGTGTGTGTGTGTGTGTGTGTGCTCTCGCAGGGCAGTTATTTCGGGGCACCTCAGCTCCTGTATCGAGTGACCCAAACCCTCCAGTCAGTGGCTCCCCCCTCGACCCCTCCCTCTAACACGGTCACATGCTTGTCAGAATGCCACCCCACCCCACCAACCACACACACACACACACACACACACACACACACACACACACTCACACGCACACTCACACACACACACACTCACACCGTCCAGCCCTCCCTCCTCTTGCTGACCATAAAAATGAGGACGGCAATAACCTGAGCTATTGCACATTGGTGCACACGCACACACACACACCCACACTGGCAATAACCTGAGCTATTGCACATTGGTGCACACGCACACACACACACCCACACTGGCAATAACTTGAGCTGTTGCACATCGGTGCACACGCACACACACACACCCACACTGGCAATAACTTGAGCTGTTGCACATCGGTGCACACGCACACACACACACCCACACTGGCAATAACTTGAGCTGTTGCACATCGGTGCGACGAGACATTTGGGAGATGAGATGACAGCGATTACGGAGGGCTGTGGACAACAATACGGCATGAGCCCCTACTTAGGACCCTGACTTAGCAGCTGATCACTCAACACACACACTCACACACACCACACACACACACACACACACACCACACACACACATATGGTCACACATGCACACATACACACACACACATTCTCCACAGATAAGAAGTTGGTGGGAAGAGGGTGGACCATCAAGTCCTTTGCTTTGATCTGTGTCTTTCATTTAAGAGCCTGACTGCTGAGCGGACAAATGATTTGCTGAATCTAGTGGTTTTTATCCTTCCATAAGTGACTTATTTGAAATGCATTGTGGGATCTCTAAGGATGCGTTAAGCTTTACTCAATATCAGATCTTTACAGAACTGAGCAACGTCTGATCACACCCAATGACTCTACTAGCCATTGAGATCATGTGTTGCAGCTTGTCCTGATCTTGCTTGCACATGATAGATTGATTGATCTGTGCATCTGATTGACTGAGTAATCTAATTAATTGATTAATCTGATTTGTTTATGGAGATTATTATGTATTGGGTGTTCCTCCTCGTTCCTCCAACAGCATCATGAGCAACATGTTTATTCCTTGTTTGATAAACAGCATCATGAGCAACATGTTTATTCCTTGTTTGATAAACAGCATCATGAGCAACATGTTTATTCTGATGGATGGCATGTTCCTGGAAGACGTCTCAGCAAGCTCTGACACACTCACACACACACGCTCTCACACACACTGAGCAAACAAACTAGGAAACATATCAGAGCGAGACATCTAATCAACATGCTTGGTTATATGCACGCGCGCGTATGTGTGTGTGTTTATGCAAGTGAGTGTGTGTGTATGTCTGTCTGTGTGTGTGTGTGTGTATGTGTGAGTGTGTGTCTGTGTGCATGCGTGTGTGTATGTATGTGTGTCACTGCAGGTATGTGTGTGTGTGTATGCAGGAATGTGTGTGTGTGTGTGTGTGTGTGTGTGTGTGTGTGTGTGTGTGTGCGGGTATGTGTGTGGTGGCATCTACAGTTCCTGGGAAAACATCCCCAGGCAGCAGAGGGCATGTCTCTGGCAGTGCCCGCTTCATGCCACCCTGCCCATTACACTCTCACACACTCTCTCACCCTCTACCCGCCCTCACACTCACACACACTGTCTGGGATTGCATCACAGCAGCATAAATCACAGTGGCTAAATTTAACCCTTCCATTTCCATGGGGAGTCTGAAGGTCAGACGGTCTCTGAATATGAGAATAACACCCTTTAGGTCAGACAGTGAGTGTGTGTGTATGAGAATGTGTGTGAGAGAGAGTGTGTGTGAGAGTGTGTGTGTGTGTGTGTGTATGAGAGTGTGTGTGTGTGTGTGTATGAGAGTGTGTGTGTGTGTGTGTGTGTGTGTGAGAGTGTGTGTGTGTGTGAGAGAATATGTCTCCTAATGCTGTTCACTGCATTCCCTCACCCCCTGCACCAAATACAGATTATCTCTACATAAACAGAATGGCCTTAAACACCAGATCAATGGATCAGTTTCTCATAAGCTTTTTTTAGATGGAGATTTCCAATGAAGTCCTCTTGTAGTCCAGGATAAGTCGTAGTGCATTTACAGGAAACCAATCCAGTGTACATTAAAGGAAGGCATGAAGATAATTCAAAACTAGATGTACCGCAGAGCGGTACAAAATATGACCACCGCCCAGTCCAGCACATGTTTTCCACAAAAATAAGTCACACTGAAAGGCAAATATGATTCTAACTGTCTCACTGAATTGCATTATGCACACTCAATTCTCACTGGTATCTGCTAGACAACAAGTACAAAAACATGATTAGTTCATAGATTTCACATGTAAAATACATCTAATACAACCCCACCCCCATCTTGCCTGTTCATAATTCTGAGAAATTCTTGAATTGTGTGCATGTGTGTGTGTACATGTTTATGTATATGTGTGTGGGTGGGTGGGTATGTGTGTGTGCATGCATGTGCATGTGCTTGTGTGTTTGCCTGTTTATGTGCCTGTGTGTGTGCATGTGCATGCATGCGTATATATGTCTACTGTGTGAGTATGTGTCATACGTAGGATTACTGTTAATGTATGTGTGTGCGTGTGTCTCTGTTTATGCACATGTGTGCATATGGAATGGGTTTACATGACCCCTGGAGGCAAACATACGCAAAAGATTGGTCCTTCTAGGCCCTACAGTTCTCAAGATATTCACAGAAAACTGTGTCTGCCCAGCGGGGGGGCTACAGATCAAAACGAAAAACGATGGTTCCATGCTATCCATGTGGGGTTACATGCCCACATAGTTTCGTGTACCCCGGTCTTTCAGTGTCCCGGGAATCCTTGTTGGTGTACGGTCACTAAATGTACACATAAATTATTTTATTGTAAGGCCCCCCATGAAGTCCACGAAACTTGGCATGCATTCGGAGGGTGTCATAATGGTCCTACACTTTCAATTTCGTGCAGTTTTGACCATGTCAGCCAGAGATATTGTGATGAAAACACCTAATGTTTTGCTTTTTAATTTTTAACTAGGTGGCGCTATACATGAAATAAGTGGTAATGGGATAGGTTGACATGCCCCCTTAACTCATTGAATGCCAAGCTGTTTTCGGGAGCTTCGTCCTAGAGTGCCAGCAATCTAGACCATTGTTGATGATTTTTGTACAGCCACAGCATATTCTGTGTTATAGCTATGAACACGTAGAATAGCTCGATTAAAAGGTGAGACTTTAAGCTCTCGGTGGGTGCAAACCGTGTATTTCTACACGCCTCTGTTCCTGAGAAATCCCAAGCTAAACAGTGGCTAGTTTTCATCAAAATTGCGTGAAGTGATCAGTGAGACCTGGCGAGACTGCCAACTAGTGATAGACCCACGAAAATGGCCTGGTTTTGACCTGACGTGCATGTGTCACTGATTCGACTCAAAGCGGCAACGGAGTTATGATAAAATGTCCAGATTGTGTGTTTTCAAGAGTTTCACGATCGTCATATATTTAATTTCCATTCATCACAGAGTTCCCAAAATCACATATAAGGTGTATTAGAGTGTCTAGTTTCGTAATTAAAAAAAAAAGCTAAAAACGTAATATTACATTTTTGGCACTCAATGAGTTAAGACCAACATACAAAAAAAAGGTGGACCTCCCAGACCCTACGGTTCTCGAGATATTCACAGAAAACTGTCTCCGGCCACCTACAGGCCATTTGGTGTATAGTAACATAAATTAATTTATTGTGTGGCCCCCCATGAATGGAATTCCACGAAACTTGGAGTGCATTCAGAGGGTGTCATAATGATCCTACACTTCCAATTTTGTGCAGTTTTGACTATGTCAGGTCACAGATACCTGCGATTACAACACCTCATTTTTACTTTTTTGTGTTTAACTAGGTGGCGCTATACATGAAATGAGTGGTTATGGAATGGGTTGACATGGCCCTTTGAGATCAACATACAAAAAAAAAAAGGTCCTCCTAAACCCTACGGTTCTCGAGATATTCACAGAAAACTGTCTGCCCTACCTTTCGGGGGGTCCAGTCCAGCGGGGGGGCTACAGATCAAAACGAAAAAAGATGGTTCCATGCTATCCATGTGGGGTTACATGCCCACCAAGTTTCGTGTATCCCGGTCTTACAGTGTCCCGGGAATCCTTGACGGAAATTTGCTTCGCTGTGCGGCGGTCATAATAACACTTTTATGTCAGCTTTTGACCTTAAGTCAGCTTTTGACCTTAAAGCAGCGGTTCCCAAACTTTCCCCCCCGCGTACCACCGCTCGCGTACCCCCACCATCCAACACATAAACACATAAAAACGTTTATAACCCCCCCCCCCCTGACGATATTTGTCCGTTTCCCGGTTTTAGGTGCGTGCATTTGGTCAGTTAAAAAGTTATGATTATGAAAAGTAGCCTGTATAGTAGACTAAATACATCCACATACAATATCTTATAATAGGCCTACAACAACGCCTGACAAGGATGTATTCGTTTGGACAACATTAGGCTATACAGCCTAGAAAGGCTAAACTTAGGCTACCTTTAGGTTGTTAAATGTAAAGCCTAGCTTAATGTTACCTTTCTTGCCCATCTGAAATAACTCTTAGCTTTGCTCCTTCCCTCCTTTCTGTTTTTGTTGTTTTCAAAAACCTGTTATATCCGCAAAACTTTCCCCCCACGGACCACGGACCATCCAACGCATTCAAAAGTAACGCATTCTATTAGCTATTCCAGGCGTCATGTTTAATAAGCTGCCCTTTTTTTTGATGAACACATACAGAGTTTATAAATGATATCCTTTAATTTCATGTTTCCATATCATTATGACCTGATTCGAAATTATGTATTTATTCATGAATTAATTACAAAAGATTTAAAATTTTCATTTTACACCTGTCAGCTATAGCCCTTTTCATCTTGCGTACCCCCTCGAAGCAGCTCGCGTACCACAGTTTGGGAATCCCTGCCTTAAAGGTATGTCAGTTTTTGACGTTAACCCTTAGAACCCGATTGACGCAAAGTGCGTCAAAAAACACACCCTTTCTTCTCTGTTACATTGCTCCGCGACTGTTCATCACAACGAGATAAAACCTTTAATTAATGACAGAGAAGAAGTGGGGCTTTCCAAAGAGACTACGCACTTGTCTGTACGACCAAGTATGAAAATAAAAAAAAAATCATGAAATTAAATCAAATTGCATCATATTTACAGTCTATACTTCTCTGCGTTCACCTGCGCACCCATTACTTTCGTTTGAATTACTCGCGAACCCGTGATCGCATAGATATGGCAAGCATATCAGATGAAAGAGGAGAAACAGGGCTACCCATTGGTACCATGAATATCGATCTTTCTGGCTTATAAAAACAGACGAAGTGACTGCAAAATATTAACGTCATGTACACAAACCAACGCTGCACACCCATTACTCTCGGAGGAGTAATTACTCGCGGACCCGTGATCGGATATATATGCCACGTATGTTAGATGAAAGAGGAGACACAGAGCTATCATTTGATACCAAATACATCCTTCTGGATTATAAAACAGACGAAGTGACAGCAAAATAATAACTTCATATAGCTGAACTTACCCCACGTTTTTGTCTGTTTTTGTGGCAAAGCATGTTTATAATCCAATTCTATCGTGTGTTTCTCTATGGCAAAACATGTTCATAATCCGGTTTTGAGATCCTAGCAAATTCCTGCATGGCATCCAATTCAAGGCTCACATTGCATCCCAATTTGTTCAACAAAGAAACACCTTTTTTGCCTTTACTTTGTTCATGGCAATGCAGTAAAAAGTTGAGAATCATCATGAGTGCAAACACCATAGTCACACATGCTAACAGGCAAACTTGGGTCAAGTCAGGTCAGATCAGTTTGTGTCACAGATATGGAGCGCAGAATGGTCATTTTTCATCGCTAAATAAAAAATGGCATTTATTTCCATAAATCACACACCACATATTTCTGTAAATTGCTCAGCCCCAGAGTATCCCTCCAACATGGCAATTATATTGCCCGTTTCAGGACAGTCTGCCCTACACACACACGAAATGCATGTAGAGCTATGAGCTTGCTGTGGTGAGATACAGGTCAAAATATAAGAATATAAGAATGCTAGTACTAATACATGAAATGATGGCAGATCTGGATAGCCTAGACTCTGCTGAAAAAAACAATATATAATATGTGTGTGTGGCACTTACAATGACCAGAATAAATCCTTATGAATAAAGGTAGTGAAAATGCCCTAAAAACAGCATAGGGTTCTAAGGGTTAATGGCATCCTATGTCAGTTTTTGAAATGAATGTAACAGACAATCGTACGCCTTCCACAGATGTAATTTACCTGTCTGTCGGCCTTGCAACTTGCTCTTCCGTGACCCGGAGAATCAGAAATGGCTGTGCGGCAATTTATAAGTTATACATTTTACGGTAATTGAGCAATAGCCTTACCCTGGAATCCAGAGTTCTTGCGGGAGCACACTATCAATTTGCTCAGCGAGAGACTCTGGCAATGAGTAATGTTGCACGTTACTTTTGCCCCTTGCATCGCAGGGAACCAATCACATCTGTGTATCTAGTATAGGCGGGCCAGAGGTGAGCTAAACAAATGACAGACGTAGTGTTATCCAATTGTGTCGAAGTCCGGAATTTTCAAATGCGTGCTTGGTGCCGCCCCTTGAGTTGGGCCATTACATTATTCGTGGCCAGACCCTTAATATAATCTTTCAGATTGGGTCTGGTCCTCCAGGCTACAATAGCCTACTATTTGCATGAAACTGTGTGGTATTACCTTGCCAGTCCACATGGCTCATCAGAGATTATATCTTAGAGGCATGTGATCTGTAGTGAAGCTGCACTAGAGGCTTGTGATCTGTAGTGAAGCTGCACTAGAGGCATGTGATCTGTGAAGCTGCACTAGAGGCTTGTGATCTGTAGTGAAGCTGCACTAGAGGCATGTGATCAGTAGTGAAGCTGCACTAGAGGCATGTGGTCTGTGAAGCTGCACTAGAGGCATGTGATCTGTAGTGAAGCTGCACTAGAGGCATGTGATCAGTAGTGAAGCTGCACTAGAGGCATGTGGTCTGTGAAGCTGCACTAGAGGCTTGTGATCTGTAGTGAAGCTGCACTAGAGGCATGTGATCTGTGAAGCTGCACTAGAGGCTTGTGATCTGTAGTGAAGCTGCACTAGAGGCATGTGATCTGTGAAGCTGCACTAGAGGCTTGTGATCTGTAGTGAAGCTGCACTAGAGGCATGTGATCAGTAAAGAAGCTGCACTAGAGGCATGTGGTCTGTGCAGCTGCACTAGAGGCATGTGATCTGTAGTGAAGCTGCACTAGAGGCATGTGATCAGTAGTGAAGCTGCACTAGAGGCATGTGATCTGTAGTGATGCTGCACTAGAGGCTTGTGATCAGTGATCTGTAGTGAAGCTGAACTAGAGGCATGTGATCAGTAGTGAAGCTGCACTAGAGGCATGTGATCTGTAAAGCTGCACTAGAGGCATGTGATCAGAGATCTTTAGTGAAGCTGCACTAGAGGCATGTGATCAGTAGTGAAGCTGCACTAGAGGCATGTGATCAGTGTTTCCACTACACAATGACACTTAGGGCTCTATCTTGCACTTTAACGCAATTGACTTTGCGCAAATCGCTTTGTGAGCGGATCTTGGGCGCTGTTTCTATTTTACCGGCGGTATAATGACTGTTGTGCCCGACGCAAATCTAAAATGGGGTGGTCTGTAGTAGCAAGGATTAAAGTTCTCCGTCGTATGACGGATTTCCGTCAATTTGATTTTAGAAATGTCATATTTGAGATCGATGCAGATCCGATGAGAAAAAAAAATAGGAGGGGGGGGGGGGGGGGGGCTGTCCCCTTTTCTTTTCCTTTTTTAAGGCAACTACAAATATTAGGTAAATGTTTAAAGACCGAATAGTGTTCTTGAGAACTTTCTGTGTCTCAATCAGTGACCGCTCAAGAAGATAGCCTACGTCAGCCATGAGTTTCGCTTTGTTTATGTTGTAGCTACACACTTGTCTCAAGCGTTTGCTTAAAAAAAAAAGAACACGTATGGAGGACTATAACGGTCTAAAAGTTGGATTATAGTGACACAATCGAGACAGCTGATGAGGTTGGCCAATCCGTTTAACTTTTTTGGATATGAGAAGCGTAGGCTGTGTTCTTTCCGTGCATCAATGTAGACAATTTCTTACTATCGCGAACTCTTGTCAGGGGAGGTCATTCATTTTGGATGTCACCTATGACTTGAACAGATAGCCTGCTATGCCACCCGTAGGCTACTATTATTGTTACAGTTTTTAATCAATGCAACTAACATTATGTGTAAAGCGACGCAATATAAACCGTAGCCTATGCAATTTATTATCCCGTCTGTTATGACAACAATGTTTTTCACAATTTGCGACGGAAGGTTTTGACCGGGCGTGTTAACATAAAATAATAATAATATTGTCATCATCGCGAACTGTCGAGTAAGGGGGTCAGTCGTGTTTGTGACGCACAGACAGCCTTAGCCTATTTTGCTTAGGCCTCACTTTTAACGACAGTAGGTTGTCAGTGTATGTTGACAAAAAATAACCATGCAATTAAAATAGTCAACTTAAAACTTTTCTATAAAATATTATTAATTTATAGCACAAAACCATAACCAGTAGGCCTACCAGAACCTCGCATATTAGCGTCATGATTTGTGTGCGTCTATTTGGCAAGGCCACTAGCTGTCATGGATGCGTTGTTGCTAAAGGAAGGCAGGTGTCAAAAGTTAAAAAATAAATGGAGATGGGCAGCTGTTGGAAACGGAGGAGAACTAACAAGCCATGGTGTAAAGAAATTAAAGTGCCAGGGGTTTGCTTTTGCGCGGTTCGCTGCAAGAAAATTGTTTATGGATGCAATAGGAAAACGTTTTAGCACGCCACCAATCAGAAGACCGCCATAAGGTTAACGTTCGTGCACTTCAGGACATCTTCCCTACCTGGTGCAACTAGCCACCACGACAGAGGTAGGCTACGTGTATCTATGGCTGACCGTTTTTACTTTTAGAAAGTAGGCTACGCATGTTCTTTCATAGCGCAACACGACCTGTCCTTCACCACATCGCAACCTCTTGTCAACCTTATATAATCTGTTGCTGAAGACAAAAGCGCCGTCTCCTGATTGTCGTTATCAAATGCGCAGACCTCCTGCATGAGCACACACAGTATTGCTGCTCATTGGAAAACTGAGTTGTCTGTAAAACTCAAAATTACCATGTTTTCATTAAATGTGGATAAGGCAACAAATTGAAATATGAACAATATCTAGAATGTTCTGATTCGTTACTTTGACGAGGAAATGGGAAGTCTTGCAAACTTGATTTTATAGATTTTACTTGGTGTTGAATTGCATATTAACAAGAAAAAAATCTCCCCTTTAAACACTTTTGGCCTGAAGTAATTAAATAAGAGTGTGTTAAAGCCTTTCTACAATATTGCTGCAGTAGAAAAGAACAGCAATGGCTAATCAGCAATGGTCAGGGATGGTACTAAAATATATTTTTGTTCATCAGGAAAACTCAATCTCAATCAAGAACACTCTCAATTCGCCTTATTCACATGGTGGCCATTGGTGGCTAAAACGAGGCTACAGGGTACACAAACCATAGGATTGTTATGTTCTATGCATTCACCTGTAGGTGGCATTAATTATATAGTAAGTGTACCCTGTAGCCTCGTTTTGGTTTAAACCAGGGGTTCTCAAAGTTTTGATTGGTGAGGGCCAATTCAGGAACCCAACATTGAACTGAGGGCCGCCAAAGGGGCGGGAGGAGAAAAAGAAAAAAATAAACTGGAAAAAAAAATCCCATTTGTAATCATTTTAATGACCAGTTTGCATCTCTACAGTTTATATTTATTGCATTAAACACATTTTAATTCATACTGTAACTGAGGCTAAACCTGGCAAAACTTGTGAAAAACTTAAGAAGAATTGCAATGCACACACAATCCCTGCGGTTCTCTACCCTCAACAGACAAATTTGGGATATAACAGTTCAGGTTGCAGTCCATTTCAAGTACAGATCATTTTAAGATCCATTCTTTTCAAAGCACACAGTACATTTGTACATTTTTAACAGTTTTACAGATGTTATCAGATGTTATCGCGGGCCGCCAGAAATGTTTCCGCGGGCCGCCATTGGCCCCCGGGCTGCACTTTGAGAACCTATGGTTTAAACAATGGCCGCCGTGTGAATAAGGCGAATACTCCCTTTACTTTGCTGTTTGCATCTTTTTGTACATTAAAAACCAATAGGTCGCGACCGCAAAAGGGGTGCTATCTCTATAGGTAGATATGAACAACGTATGACTTATGGCCTGAAAAAAGTTCAGTCAAACGATTTTTTTTCACTTTAATCCCTGTAGTAGCTACATTACTCATGGATGTAGTTTAGGCGTAACGTGCAATTAACCAATCAGAGCGTCATCTCACATTCCCTTTAACAACAGGCACGCTTGTTCCATAGTGGATTGCTATTATGATGGCGGATTTGCCAGGCACAGCCAGGAACAGTTCACAGCGCTATAGTCAGTTGGGAACAGTTTGCTATTGATTTTTCCTCTTGACAAAATGTAATACAGAAATGTCACTTTCCGATGTTTTTGGATCACTCTCACTGAATCACGAGGTTATGAATGCATGGTGTTTTTGCCATGTAATCTACCTCACTATAGAGTATAGACAATGCAGATCTTTTAGATAAGCTCTCCTCTCCCGTGCTGCTGCTGGGGCATTTGGATTAAATAGCATCGGCATGCAGTTCAACATCACGTCTCATTAAGTCCTCTAATATTTCCTAATTTATGACATCAACACATCCGTGATTCGTGGAAATGTGTTCGCTAGATTTATACCTATTTTTTCACATCGGACACCACACTGATTTACCTCGTGTAGCAATATTTGTCCTTGTAATTATGTATGGTTTGGAGAAATGGGAACTGCGTCGTATAGATGAGAGGAGCAAAGTGCATTACGCAACACAGGCGCCCAAGCAAGCGCTCCTGCAGGTGTAAGCTACGGCTGTACCTTACCATCAGACAACTCAACGAGAAACAGTTTCCAAGTTGACCTAACTTTCCAACTCTGCACAGTATCCCATTAACTGCATGACAGTAGGCTATTTACAATATTTTATGTAAAGTAGAGTTTGTAAACACGTTATCATCAACTTAATGCACGCACAACTTTTGTTTAAGCAGGAAAGCAACTCGTGACTGTGGTAGTTAACAAACTAGATCAGTGGTTCTCAAACTTTTTCTTTCATTCCCCACTTTGAGGGGGCATTCTCGAGCCCCACCTGTCCCTCATCGCTCTAAGAAAGTGGTAGGTCAAGCTTAAAATTGTCAAATTTATTGAAATAATGACAACAGAGTTAAAATCAGCTGGTGCTGCAGATATAATAATAAATAAATCCATAACACACATATTTCTGTTTTCCAGCAACATATTAGGAAGCATAGGCCATTATACAGCATTGTACAATATAGTCAATGAAATGCCAACATGCTGCATTAAATGGATCCATAATCCAGTCATACTGAGCACTGCTGGTTGGGAAATATTTTTGAAATAAACTTTGCAGGGATGTGATGTAGGCCTACTGTTTAATACATGGATCACAAGAGTGCCTCCCAATCAGACGTTTCAGCGATTTCGCTCAGAAATCTCAAAGGCATAATACTGTCGCGATCGAGGCGCCTGTCCCATACTCAAGTTTTTTTGGTGAATGCAGTAATCTTATTTGCTAGGTGAGGTAGGTGCTTGTCTTTGCCTTGTAACTGGACATTTAACTCAAATGTATCGCTAAGATATATCAAATATATCGCTAAAATAGGCCAGCTTCGTCAAGAAATGTTCATTAGTGAACGTGCTTGCAGATTCAAACATGCGCTCCTCCTCCAAGAAGAGGCGACTCAGAGCTCAAACACGCGCGACAGCACTTTACCTCGGGAAAGCCACCTTGCCTCGCTGTGAAACAATACAGCCTTTTGGTCAGCTACCATCTCTTCGCAAAGTGTGGAGAATAGACGCGCTTTTAAGGGCCGGGTTTTGATGAAATTCACCACTCTCACAACAACGTTCAAAATCTCATGTAGGTCGGGACTAACTAAGCTGCCTTGACACGAGCGCTTCCCTGTGAATAACACAGTGCGTCCATTGCGCATCGGGTGCTACCTGGGCCCAGGCTACAGATAAAAAATAAATAAAAAAACCTCCTGTTTTTCACGTCAGTTCGCGCCCCACCTTGCATGTCTCCGCGACCCGGTAGTGGGTCGCGACCCACAGTTTGAGAAACGCTGGGCTACAACAAGGTAGGCAAAATTGTGGTGCTTGTCAAAACCTTAGCGCAGCTGGAATAATGCTTATAGGCTGATGTTAAAGCGCACACGATGTTTAAATCCATACACAGCGGTAAATTGGAACAAAACTAAAGGTAACTTTAGCCTTTATAGGGCTGTATAAAGTTGTCCAAATTAATAGGTCGTAATTAGGCGTTGTTGTTGTAAAGATGTACTATATAGGCTACTAAATTTTTAGTTGACCAATGCACAAACAAACCCGGGAAACTGACAAATATTATCAAGGCTTTGAATGTTTCCATCTGTGCACAGGGTGTCTGTAGATCGGTGTGCATAGCATTCATTCCTGCAGGCCTGTGGCCATGCACACTGTAAAAATTGGATAGTTCCTTGAAGAACCTCAATGTTACTCCAAGAACCCAGGGGCTCTTCTGAGAACTCAAACGTGCCTTGATGCTCTTAGAGGTCTCTGCAAGAACCTTAACGATTTTTCAGTATGAAAGGAGGTTCCTCAAAGAACCCAATTTAATCAAGGTTCCTGGAGGATCTCCAGCTGAGAAAGAATAATTTTCTTGAATTTATCTTTTACAGGCCTATATTGCTGTGTAGCCTAGGCCTAACTGGTTCAAAACATAGGCTAACCTAATCAGATAATATGATGCTAGGCCTGTGATAGGCTATGACAACAAAATAAGAGTTTTGATGAGTAATCGCCTATAGTTTGACTAGTGTTTAATTGCGCAAAAGATCTGAAGCATTCAGCTACTTGTGTGGTGTTTTGTTAATTGTGTGTAATTAACTATTTTGAAAAACTAGACGAGCATAGGCTAGGCCTACTGCCTATGCCAAAATAGCAGCAGAACACGGTCGGATAACTCGATGGGCACACAGGTGTTGCTCGAGGCGATGACGCGCGTGTGGAATCTTCTTTAAAAATGGCAACAGAATTTGACAGTTGAGTCAACGTTACTACAGGAGGTGAGTGCAACATTTTGACAGCCCTATCTCAAGCTTTTTTAATGTTGACGTTTGTCAGAAACTATACCTTAAATGATACATATTCTACATATTAAATGGAAACGAGACGTTTTAACCATGACCTCATTATAGGCTATAGCATACAACTAAAGGTAAGATCAACGTGTCACCGTTCGTGAACGTTAACCTTAACTTTTTGTTTAACATAACGTTAGAGCTTAGCAGCCTTATTTAGCCTACCGTTGGTTTTTTAAAGTTATAAGATAGCATTATGCCTTGGCTTGTATGCTATGCTTAAACTGAATGTTAGCCAAATATTCTGTCTATTTTACTCCTTCAGCAAAGACTTTTCAACTTCCCGTGTTTCCAACGCTCCTGAAATGAAAGCTAACATTAATGGAGAAAGTCCTGACGTTCATACTGCTGCACACAGATTATACAGGTCCTATTTGATTCAATTTCTATGTGGTAAGTGTGTAGCATGAGGTAGCCTACAGCTTTACTTACTGTTCTTCATTTGCATTCACGCAAAACAACAACCAGTCATTTAAATCATTAAGTCATTTAAAATATAGGCTACTCCATCTCTATGTTTAATTTCAAAGGTATCCAGTATCATGACATTTGTGCTGCTGCTGTATCTAAGCACCCTTTCCTCCGGGATCGCACAGGACCAGGATATGCATGTAAGTAGATTATTAAAGTAATAAACATACAGTTAGGCCTACTGGCTGTAGTGAGGGTCCTTTTTTAGGGCACCTAACAAGTAGGGATAATGGGATGGGATATTCCTGTCAGGGGTATTCAGGTTGTTGTAGTCTGCTCACTTACAGATGCAATTGAATCATGTATGCCTATGACACTCTTCACTTCTGTTGGTATGTTGCTTAACACCTGTATAAACCAGGGCATTGCATTTGAATTTTCCTTTAGGCTAATTGGTTTATATAACCTTTCATATTATAGTTGGTTGGGAATGCTAAAAACAAATTCAAGAAGGAAAGAATCCCACTGAGCCTTCCTGAAATTGGATACCATCGAGCAAAGTATGGGAAAAGGCAAAATTCATCACAGGCAAGTCACCTTTTCCTCACAAAGCAAAATGCATCTGTATCTCAAGCAGAAGCTTTCAGAATTACACTTCACTTTGATCCTTATTGCAGTTTGATTCCAGGACAAAACTCAATCCAATGTGAGGGAAACCACACTTATTTTTTTTTCTATTCACACAGATATCTGCAACCAGGATGCAAACACTGTAGTTCAGGTATGGTGTATGGTGTGTGTGTGTGTGTGTGTGTGTGTGTGCGTGCGTGTGCATATGTTCACTGATGATCTTTTTACACTGACAGGTTGTAGATGTTCTTGGTGATGAAAGCGAATCCAAATCCAATGTAAGTTTTCAGATGATGATTAAACACCATATATTAATACTTATTACATTTCTTTAACCAAATTGACCTTTACTTTAAATTGAATGTAACATTTACAGGACAATGAGACAAAAATGAAGGAGGAGTGTTAAAAAGTAAACCCTGATCTAAATACGATTGAAAACAGAATAAGGAGAACAATCAGTGACAGAGTGGCATTTATTCAACGCCACTCCACACAGGAAATCCTTACTGAATACCCAGCTTTACACCATATTTGAACTGTGAGTTAACATTTGCCATTTAGTTCACTGCAAATTATTTTTCAGATGTTCTTCTGCCAAGCAAACATGTAATTTGTTCTTATCTTTTTAAAGGTTTTCTCTGAAATTCAGCACCTGCATAACATTGACCTAAGTACCAATCTGCACTAAATCAGGCCTGTGAGGAGACAACCTACAAATACAAAGGTATTAAGAAGTTTGATTTACACTTCATGTCATTACTGCTATAAAACTGTATGGAATTACAAGTATGTTATTACTGCTATAAGACTTATCCAGTATATTGTTCAAATTCAGGACTCTTTGCAGCAGAGCGGCCATATCTGTTTGGGGACAATCCTGACAGGCTCATACCTTGTGGATAAGGTAAGAGTACCAGTCATTTGACACTGTTAGAAACTTCCCCTCAATGGGCTTGAATATCACCAATCCCCATTCTAAATACTGTTATTCTGTACTTTTCAGATATCCAAGACACCCACACCTACCCTATGCATGAGAGGCAACCCCTTTGAGGAAGACACCACCATTACACTTTGCATGGACGGACAAGATGTCGTAACACCAGAAGATGTGTTGATGGGCATTGGAGCATTGCTAGCAGTTTATTTAATTTTCAATATGGAATACCCAAAGGCCGTGAACAAGACATTGTTGTTTTTACAGTCTATGTGTGATATTAAGACAAAAGAAAAAATCCCCATTGCCGTAT
>NW_027468674.1:5041679-5109179 GCF_046254945.1 Alosa pseudoharengus
CTTCACTACTAGAACAAATGTAAATTAAATAAGCATCATCCTTCACTACTAGAACATATGTAAATTAAATAAGCATCATCCTTCACTACTAGAACAAATGTAAATTAAATAAGCATCATCCTTCACTACTAGAACAAATGTAAATTAAATAAGCATCATCCTTCACTACTAGAACATATGTAAATTAAATAAGCATCATCCTTCACTACTAGAACAAATGTAAATTAAATAAGCATCATCCTTCACTACTAGAACAAATGTTGTTCTAGATGGAACAGACGGAACATTCTAGTGGAATTGTGCTATGGAATTGGGGGAGTGGAATCTGCTCCACATTCAGTGTTCTCTAGTGATCTCAGCACAGGTAAGGAACAGATAGATAGATAGATAGATAGATAGGTAGGTAGATAGATACTTTATTGATCCCCAAGGTAAGGAACAGATAGATAGATAGATAGATAGATACTTTATTGATCCCCAGGGGGATTTCAAGCACAAAGACATGGAGCTACCTCGCCATGCTGCCACTCTTGTCGGTGCCGGAACCGGAGGCCAGGGACGACGTGTGTGTGTGTGTGTGTGTGTCTCTGTGTGTGTGTGTGTGCGTGTGTGTGTGTGTGAGTGTGTGTGTGTGTGTACGTGTGTGTGTGTGCGAGTGTGTGTCTCACTGTGTGCGTGTGTGTGTGTGAGTGTGTGTGAGTGTGTGTAAGGGACATCGAGAGGATGTGAAGTGTCCGTTCTGTTGCATCGTGTCCTTACCTCCACACATCAACTGTATTTTTATAAACTAAATGTTTCAGAAACAGCTTCCATAGTAGAGACCTTTGAAACCACAACAACTGCTTTGGTAATACATTTGCTTAGGTGTAGGAATTACTTTAAACACACACAGATAGATACAGCACACACACACACACACACACTGATACACATTCATGCACACACACACACACAGATGGAAACACACACACACACACACTCTCTCACACACAGGGAGAGCGGGAGAGAGAGAGGGAGAGAGAGAAAGAGGGAGAGAGAGAGAGAAATGCAGAGAGCATTTGTGCAGATGGTGCATGACCTATCATATTATAAGGTCGGAGTAAAGCAACAGTCTCA
This sequence comes from Alosa pseudoharengus, assembly GCF_046254945.1. Taxonomy (NCBI): domain Eukaryota; kingdom Metazoa; phylum Chordata; class Actinopteri; order Clupeiformes; family Clupeidae; genus Alosa; species Alosa pseudoharengus. The sequence goes on from NW_027468674.1 coordinate 5,042,796, forward strand.
TCATCTAGGAAAAGACTTCTAAGAAGCAGAGTTATGATATGAGAGAGAGAGAGAGACAGAGAGAGAGAGGGAGACATAGAGAGAGAGGTGTAGAGACAGGCAGGGAGCCAGAGATGGAGAGAGAGAGAGTGAGAGAGATGGAGAGAGAGTGAGAGAGATGGAGAGAGAGAGAGAGGGAGGGAGAGAGATATTGATTGATGGCAATAAATAGAAGGGTGTGTGGCAGTGAGAGAAAGAGAATGAGGACAAACGGCTGCAGCACATGAATTTACATCAATATAATACATTAGTATCGGAACGCCCCCTATTACCACCAAGGCAAGTGTGTGTGTTTGTGTATTTATTTGGCTGGGTATCTGTGTGCTGAAAAATGCAAGTGTGTGTGTGAGTGTGTGTGTGTGTGTGTGTGTGTGTGTGTGTGTTTGCATATTTAATGCATATTTAAATAAGCATCATCCTTCACTACTAGAACAAATGTAAATTAAATAAGCATCATCCTTCACTACTAGAACATATGTAAATTAAATAAGCATCATCCTTCACTACTAGAACAAATGTAAATTAAATAAGCATCATCCTTCACTACTAGAACATATGTAAATTAAATAAGCATCATCCTTCACTACTAGAACAAATGTAAATTAAATAAGCATCATCCTTCACTACTAGAACATATGTAAATTAAATAAGCATCATCCTTCACTACTAGAACAAATGTTCTAGATGGAACAGACGGAACATTCTAGTGGAATTGTGCTATGGAATTGGGGGAGTGGAATCTGCTCCACATTCAGTGTTCTGTAGTGATCTCAGCACAGGTAAGGAACAGATAGATAGATAGATAGATAGATAGATAGATAGATAGATACTTTATTGATCCCCATGGGGGAATTCAATACATTAGTATCGGATCGCCCCCTATTACCACCAGTCCCGTGCTTCCATCCTCTTGTGTGCATGAGTCACTTACTATTCATTTCTATACAAACCAAGACGCGTATGTGTCACTTACTATTCATTTCTATATAAACCAAGACGGCGGATTCCTAAAGGAACACAAGCACCCACACCATTGGTGTATCTAAATTAGCTATGTACCAAAAACAACATTTTACCATGACTCGAAGAGCTGTAAACAGTGCTGTAAGGCTGCGTGTACAAATCCGCTCGGAGCTCCAGTTTTGAAGTAGCGACGAGAATTCTCGGTCTAACCGTTCATGTGCCGTGTGAAAGGGTGGAAGTAGACGACCCACCAGGCCAGCACTAACCTCCGAGCGTGGTTAAACAAAATCGGATATTTCAGGCAGTAAAAGCCCCGGTAAGAACCAAACCAGATTTTGTTCAAATCTACACACCTATGGCTACTGAAAAATATAAGGTTCTTAAAAAACATAGTTGTTTTAGAATTTTCGAACGAAATGGGTGATAACTGGAGGTGTTACGATATGCGTAAATATGTATTTAATATAAAACATTAGTATGCATGTATATGTGTAAATATGTATTTTATATAAAACATTAGTATGCATGTGCATGTGTAAATATGTATTTAATATAAAACATTAGTATGCATGTATGTGTAAATATGTATTTAGATAGATAGATAGATAGATAGATAGATACTTTATAGATCCCCAAGGGGAAATTCAAGGTCTCAGTAGCAGACCTCACACACAACATGCACTTACATGCATTAAATATAAAACATTAGTATTCATGTGTATGTGTAAATATGAATTTAATATAAAACATTAATATGCATGTGTGTATATGTATTGTATATAAAACATTAGTATGCATGTGTATTTGTAAATATGTATTTACGTAAATATATAACATTGGTATGCATGTGTATTTGTAAATATGTAGAATGCTATACGTAAATATATAACATTGGTACACAGGAAAAATGACTGAGCATTTTTTCCAGAGTCAAAACCATTTTCCTCACAGAAAGTACATTTGGCTCTATAATGAGTTTGGAGAGTAAAATTTTGAGTAAGAGAAAGAGCAAAGTCACAGAGTAATGGTGTGTTTCCACACAACGAAATTTCGCGTCGCTCTCATTGAGGTTGAATGGAGACGAAATTCACCCTAGTTGGGCGAAATGAAAGCGAATTGCCGAGGCAGGCGAAACAAAGTTGGCCAAAGTTTAACTTTATTTAAATGAGGACCAATCGAGAACCAATCAGGTACGCGTCTTTGTGTTTGGAGGCGGGAGTTACAAAAAAGTCTGACCAAGATGGCGGAGACTACCTGAGCTGTAACACGAACATTTGTATGTGATTAAAATGTTTCTACACGAACATTGGCACTTGTATCAACACGAATTGTGGTTTATATGCCACACGAACTTAGTCAGAGCACATACACCAGTAAATAGACCACTATATATGTTAGTTTAAGCACTCGATCTTTTTAGCTAGCTGACAGGCGAAATGCTAGTATTTTAGGACATTGGATTGCATTGTAAACCTAGCTAGACAGCTAGGCTACATGCTGCAACACAGGTATGAAATATATCATGTCTTATTGACCTTGTTGTTTCTATGAACATGAATTGTTGTTTATAGGCAACATAAACTTAGTCGAGGCATAAAGACCCCTGGATATCTTCATTAAGTACTTAAACGTTTGAATTAGCTGATTAGCCTAATTAGCTCGCTTGCCACCACTGGCTAGACCCTGCAGTCAAAAGGTTAGCGGATTCGCCGTCACGCCCCCGAGGTGAAATTTCGCTGGCCGAAAATCGCGAGGTGTTTCGCTGTGTGGAAACACACCGTAACTGATCAATAGGCGGGGCTTGTCAAAGAAGTTAAGTTTCGTTTGTCCGCCATACTGTTCATCATCACTGCAGTTGAAGTGGATTTGGAAAAGACGATTTTGCAGGACGTTAAAAAGTAAGTAGTCTTCCAATCTTTCAGTTTTCACTTTCATATTATGTGTTTGGTGTTTATACAAATTCGCATACACTTTCCTTGTTGCCCCAGTGATTCTCATTTTAACATGGACACAAGTCTACCATAAGGTAACCATGGTTTACATTTTGTGCTGAACAGGAATTATTAGTGTTCCTAACGTAGAAAATTCATCATATAGAAATGTCATCAAATAGAAATTCCTCATACTCGTTCATTCATAGATACTTTGTGAAGCTTTAATTGCTTTAAGACTAGCGAACTAAGCAATATGGCTGTTATAGCAAACGTAGCTTAGCATTGGGTGATGTTCCTGCTACATACTTTTTCCGGAATGCTCGTCAGTGTGGCAGGTGTAGTGGATAAGATAACTATTTTTAGTCTCTCTAGACAAAGCTGTAGGATTGTTGAACGGTACATGAACGTCAAATAACCGTGGTCAAGAGCTAGGTAACGTTAGCTCCCACATTTGCCATGTTTTGGACACCACATGTAAGTGACTCTAAATAGAGTGAAGTGGTGCGCTAACTTAACGTTACCGTAACCAACTGTGATGTAGTTGATGAGGAAAGGCCATGGTACATAGGCCCAAATGATAATCACATTAATGTTCAAAATATACTTTTTTACTTAATAGTATTGGTTGGCTTTATGTTGCAAGGACAACAATTGACAGTAGAAGGCACGAGCTTTTTTCAGGCATGCTAACGTGCCTTGTACTGGGCACCGCATGTACTTGACTCTGAATAGAGTGACGTTAACGTGGCGCTATTATTCCCTTAACCCACTCCGATGTTCTGGATGACCAAAGAGCACCATATTTTAAGAAAGGCACAATTAAAAGTTACTTTTTGCATTAATGACTGCAGCATTTTGTCTAAGAGCGTTGATCCTCTTATTTTTTTCTATCAAGTCATATTGTGATTGTGGTATTGTTTTATGATTTTTCTATTCTGTCAATATTTTTCATAGAGCAAAGCAAGGTTTAAATGACTGCATACACATAATTTTCATGTTTTATCCAAACCACTTGTAGTTTTGTGAGTACACTGTTCTCTGGAAAGAACAGTACCAAAGCACTGTTGCTTCATATTTTTTGTGATTTCAGGCGGGCCAACTGTGGACAGAGAACTTTACAAAGAAAATAACTGGTTGAGTGATGAACGCCAGTGTCAGGAAGCAATAGCTCTGATGAAGCACACAGCTGATGAATCCATGGTGAAGGAAAAGATGAGGTTTACCCTGGTCTATCGTCAGAAGATTTTGCATGATCCTGACAAGTCATCTGATATTCTAAAAATTTTCCCACGATTCATGGACATACCTTGCCTGGTGAGTCTTACAGTAGACATACACATTTTAAATTCAGTGCTGTATCTTTGCAGTAATCCATAACTTGTTTCTATTCTGTCTTTTTTTGTAGATTGAGCAGGATTTTACACTACTTTTTGGTGACTCAACTTCTGCAAAGCTGTTGGAGAAATGGTCCACCGACATAAAACACAGAGTTGTGTCCTGACACAGACTGGGGAGCTCCAAGACCTCGTCCAGAATGCTGTAGCTACTGAAATTGAAGAAGGTAACTATAATGGCTATGCCGGAATACATTTCACATAAAAGTCATTACTGGAATTGTAGACACAGAGGAACCTAAATCAATGTGTTAGTGGTGAGTGGCTAACGTTTGTTTGAAAATGCTATTCCTTAACCGTAAATGTAGGCAAAGGAGATTACTGGGGTCTTAGACCAGTTCATTTTGTTTTCTATTTCTCTAGGTTGGGACAGTGACATGTCTTCCATTCTCTTGCTGGTCCACCTTCTACCACCTGCGAGTCAAGGGCGCAAAAGACGAGGGAAGATTTCGGCTATGGAGGTTGGTGTCGAGGTGGCTGAAAAGTTTGAAGTGCCTGTTAGGACTAAGGTTTTAAAAGTTAAATGGGCTAAACGCAATGGAGCTGTGTTCAGGCCCGGGTTGGCTGTGTGTGTGAGGACTGATAATGAGATGCCAGTGTTCCATGTCATTCAGAATGTTGTTATTAAAGATGAGCAAGTTCTTTTGGTAACAGTTGCTCTGAAAAACATTGTTTAGATGAACATACCCATGCTTTCAAGGTCTCGTGTACTACTGAGGCACCATTGGTCTTGGATGTTCAGACTCTTTTGTACCACAAGATCTTTGATATACTGATTTCCTGTGATTGTGATTCTGATTATTGTGCCTTATTGTTTCATGTAATTGCTCTGCTCCCCTGTTCTTTGTCCTTCACTACTTTTCAAAGTTATCCTACTGTCGAGTTTTATAATGTATATAATGTGCTTTTATATTTTATATTTGTATACTATTTTCTTTTTCTCCAAGTCATAAATGATTGAATTGTAAAAAGAAAACAAGTGCCTGAGAAATAAACTGAGACATGGGCATACAGTTTGTTGATTTTTATTTAGTAAAGTCTGTTAGATATTATTAATTATTTTTTCAGGTTGTAAAATTCTGAAGAATTACTCTGGTTAGAGTTAGTTTTGACTCTTAACTGATCATAAAACATCTCTAAAGGTGAGGAAAATTTGGCAGAGTAAATTTACGGTTTCTCACACTAGAGTTGATTACAGCTCTGAACTGAGTAAAATGGCACGAGAGTTAATTTTAAGACACTCCGAGTTGAATCAAATGGCACCACAAAGAGTAAAACATTAACTCTAAATTGAGGAGAATTGACTCTAGAAAAACAGCTCTACCAAAAGAGTAACTTTTACTCTTTTTAGAGAGGGACCAAATGTTATCTGACGCAGAGTAAAATTTTCTTCAATTTGAGTAAATTTTACTCAGGCAAATTTCCTGTGTATGCATGTGTATTTGTAAATATGTATTTACGTAAATATATAACATAGGTATGCATGTGCATTTGTAAATATGTATTTACGTAAATATATAACATAGGTATGCATGTGCATTTGTAAATAAATATATAACATAGGTATGCATGTGTATTTGTACATATGTATTTACGTAAATATATAACATAGGTATGCATGTGTATTTGTACATATGTATTTACGTAAATATATAACATAGATATGCATGTGTATGGGTTGGGGGTGATGAATAAACAACCACACACACACACACACACACACACACACTGTAGCTATGACTCAATGTTGCCGTCCTCCAACCATCTCCAAACACACACTTTCTCACTCTCTCTCTCACACGCACACATAAACTCTTTCTCTCTCTCTCTCTCTCTCTCTCACAGGCACACATAAACTCTCTCTCTCTCTCACACGCACACATAAAATCTTTCTCTCTCTCTCTCTCTCTCACACACACACATAAACTCTTTCTGTCACACTCTCTCTGTCTCTCTCTCTCACACACACACACACATAAACTCTTTGATACACTCTCTCTCTCAAAATTCAAATTCAAATTTAAAATGCTTTATTGGCATGACAAATAAGACATTCGTGTTGCCAAAGCAGTCGTACAAAGTATAGAGGGAATATGGAATAAGACACAGAAAAACTAGGTGTCTATGTGTAGACATAGATATAGGTGTACTTATATCACTATATAACAATAACAACACAGAAACATAATAATATCTGTCTCTCTCATCATCTCTCTATGTCTTTCTCCCTCTCACTCTCTCACACACACACACATAAACTCTCTCTTTGTCACACTTTCTCTCTCTCCCTCTCTCTCTCACTCTCATGCATTTCCTGTTCCAACACGAGAACAGAAGAGGTGCATTTCCTGTTTCAATATGAGAACAGACGTTGCTATGACACGACAGGATATTGTGCAGAGTGAGAGTGGGTCCACGGAGTTGTGTGATTGGTGCTATATATAATCTTCTTGTCCAAATATAGGCGTACAGACAAAGCCCTTTACATGGGCTACTGGGGACAACTCTATTTTATGTGTGGAAGCGATTGTTTACAATATACCTCTTTGTAAACACATGTGTGTATGGTACAGTATGTGTTTGTTATTGTGTAGAGTTATGAGAACTGTGTGTGTGTGTGTGTGTGTATGTATGAGAACTGTGTGTGTGTGTGTGTGTGTATGAGAACTCTGTGTGTGTGTGTGTGTGTGTGTGTGTGTGTGTGTATGTATGAGAACTCAGTGTGTGTGTGTGTGTGTGTGTGTTTGTTTGTGTGTGTGTGTGTGTGTGTGTGTGTATGAGAACTTTGTGTGTGTGTGTGTGTATGTGTGTGTGTATGTATGAGAACTCTGTGTGTGTGTGTGTGTGTTTGTTTGTTTGTGTGTGTGTGTGTGTGTGTGTGTGTGTGTATGAGAACTTTGTGTGTGTGTGTGTGTATGTGTGTGTGTATGTATGAGAACTCTGTGTGTGTGTGTGTGTGTGCGTGCGTGTGTGTGTGTGAGTGTGATATTTTGGGTATCATTCAGTCAGTGGATTATTCATCGGTGTGTCCTCCGTTGACATAGGATCTGCAGATGGGTGGCAAGGTCATTATGTAATCACTTTACTGCTCAGCAAAGGGCAGCAGGAGGTGCACCCAACAGCTGATGGATGTGTGTGTGTGTGTGTGTGCGCGCGCGTGTGTGTGTATATGAGGGGCCGTCTAGGCCTTAATTCATACTTGGTCTTACACACACTATCATAGTCTTGCACATACACCACCATACTCATGCACACTCACTATTATAGTAATTTTACATGTATGTATGAGAGGGTATAGTCGTGTATGTGAGAGAGTAAAGAGTATAGTAGTGTATGTGAGAGAGTATAGTAGTGTATGTGAGAGAGTTTAGTAGTACATGTGAGAGAATATAGTAGTGTATGTGAGAGACTATAGTAGTGTATGTGAGAGACTATAGTAGTGTATGTGAGAGAGTATAGTCGTATATGTGAGAGACTATAGTAGTGTATGTGAGAGAGTATAGTAGTGTATATAGTAGTGTATGTGAGAGAGTATAGTCGTATATGTGAGAGACTATAGTAGTGTATGTGAGAGAGTATAGTAGTGTATGTGAGAGAGTATAGTAGTGTATGTGAGAGAGAGTATAGTAGTGTATGCGAGAGAGTATACTAGTGTATGCAAGAGAGTATAGTAGTGTATGCGAGAGAGTATAGTGTATGCGAGAGACTATAATAGTGTATGCGAGAGAGTTTAGTAGTGTATGCGAGAGAGTTTAGTAGTGTATGCGAGAAGGTATAGTAGTGAATGCAAGAGAGTATAGTAGTGAATGTGAGAGAATATAGTGGTGTATGCGAGAGAGTATAGTAGTATATGTGAGAGAGTATAGTAGTGTATGTGAGAGAGTATGGTGTATGTGAGAGAGTATAGTGGTGTGTGTGAGAGAGTTTGCATGAAACGGAAGGGAGTTTGCATGAAACGACAGGAGTTTGATTTCTCAGTTCCTGATTGGTTTGTCAATGTCACTTCTCTCTAGCTAGCCAATTAAAATCAAGGAAGGGGCGGGACCTACACTGTAAACAATGTTCGTGTAGACCTAGTGGTCGAGGAAAAAATCAGCCAAGTCCTATGTGACTAAATATTAAACTACTACTGCAAACCGAATGCAAATAAGGCTACAAAGACATGAGGGGTGCCTATTCTATTGTAATTGGCTAGGTTACGAGCTCCTTTTGTCTGGCGAAGTCATATTTTAGTGAACTGAGATCTGAAAGATTGCTGCCATTGCAGTTAGCTAGTTAGCTAGCATTCCAGCAACATTCCAAAAAGTGTGCATTACAGTTTGGCTGGCAGACGTTTTTGGTAACCTTGTCTGCTGTTGCCAGTGACTCGTGAGCCTGTGTTCACATCGCTATTTTTGCACTGGCAGCCAAAAATTCTAGAACAGAGCTCCAGACAGCGCTCCTTTCATAGTGCTGCGGGTCAAGTGTTTATTGTTGCTAGGTTACCAAACTATCTACCAGCAGCATGTCCTTGCTGCCTGGCTTAATGCTAGCTAACTAGCTAACTGAAATAGCAATCTTTCAGGACTCAGTTCACTAAAACATGACTTCGCCAGACAAAAGGAGCTGGCATTACAATAGAATATGTCACCCCTTGTGTCTGTAATTTGCATTCGGTTTGCAGTAGTAGTTTAATATTTAGTCACATAGGACTTGGCTGATTTTTTCCTCCACCACTAACGTTATACGAACTGTGTTGACAGTGGAAATGCTAGGTCCCGCAGCAATGTTTCAGGACTCAGTTCACTAAAATATGACTTAGCCAGACAAAAGGAGCTGGTAGCCTAGGCAATTACAATAGAATAGGCACCCCTCACGTCTTTGTAGCCTAATTTGCATTCGGTTTGCAGTAGTAGTTTAATATTTAGTCACACAGGACTTGGCTGAATTTTTCCTCGACCACTAGGTCTACACGAACATTGTTTACAGTGTAGGTCCCGCCCCTTCCTTGATTTTAATTGGCTAGCTAGAGAGAAGTGACATTGACAAACCAATCAGGAACAGAGAAATCAAACTCCTTCCGTTTCATGCAAACTCCCTTCCGTTTCATGCAAACTCTCTCACACACACCACTATACTCTCTCACATATACTACTATACTCTCTCGCATACACCACTATACTCTCTCACATTCACTAATTTAAGAATTAATTCAAGAATTTCACACATTCTTGAATTTCCCCTGGGGATCAATAAAGTATCTATCTATCTATCTACTACTATACTCTCTTGCATTCACTACTATACCTTCTCGCATACACTACTAAACTCTCTCGCATACACTACTAAACTCTCTCGCATACACTATTATAGTCTCTCGCATACACTACTATACTCTCTCGCATACACTAGTATACTCTCTCGCATACACTACTATACTCTCTCTCACATACACTACTATACTCTCTCACATTCACTACTATACTCCTTCACATACACTACTATACTCTCTCACATACACGACTATACCCTCTCATACATACATGTAAAATGACTATAATAGTGAGTGTGCATGAGTATAGTGGTGTATGTGCAAGACTATGATAGTGTGTGTAAGACCAAGTATGAATTAAGGCCTAGACGGCCCCTCATATGTGTATGTGCGTGTGCGTGTGTGTGTATGCATGAGAACATTGTGTGTGTGTGTGTTTGTGTGCACGCGCGCGTGTGTGTGTATGTGTGTGTGCGTGTGTGTGTATATGTATGAGAACTCTGTGTGTGTGTGTGTGTATGTGCGCGTGTGTGTGTGTGCGCGTGAATGTTTTTTGGTGTGAGCTAGTGTCTGTGAATGTCTGTGTGAGTTTGTCTATGTGAATTGTGTGTTTGCATAATGTGCTGTGTGTGTGTGCGTGTGTGTATATGTATGTGTGTGTGCGCGCGTGTGTATGTGTGTGCGCGTGAATGTTTTTTGGTGTGAGCTAGCATCTGTGAATGTCTGTGTGAGTTTGTCTATGTGAATTGTGTGTTTGCATAATGTGCTGTGTGTGTGCTAATGTGCAGACTAAAAGAGACAGGAGAGCCAATAGATACATTTACATATATTTTTTTAGGGTAATCTGCAGGGCATTTTATGAGGACCTGCAACTGGCTCACAATGTCACAGTCTCTTACTTGGGGGGACCTATTTACTAACCTGACTCTCGCCAGATGAATTTCGCTCCGCCTAGCTCCACTCATCCATCTGGGATCGATCCATTGGAGTGGTGCTTCAGAAGGCTGGGGCTTATTAAAAAATGCTTGCATAAGATTGGATAAGCCACTTGTCCGTCATCTATTGACATGCTACTTCAACCACTCACATCGAAGCCAACCCGTGACGCTGATAACAGTCTCACAGTCGCTTCTACGCTACGTCACATCTATGAAACTCCTGCCCTGCGTCCTAATTGGCAGACATGGGGGACTCGAGTCACATGACTTGACTCGACTTTGACTTTAAAATAAGCTACAATAGGCTAGTTATGAAATGCTGGAGTTTTATTTGTAACAAACAAATAGACATTGCATTTATTCAAGCCACATAGCCTACATCTGAACGGTTTATAGAATAAGTTCAGTTTGTTCAGATCTGGCACTTGTTGTTGGTCTGTCGCGTCGCGTCACTTGGTACAATGACAGGTTCGAAGTGACAGTGACGCGACGCTGTTCCATATCACCCCCTAGTGGATCAATACTGTATGTGAGCCAGAGTTGAGCCGGATGTGAGCCGGCCTCTGCTGTGTCCCCTGCTGAGAGTGTGGTGTGTGTGAGTGTGAGTGTGTGTGTGTGTGTGTGTGTGTGTGTGTGTATGTGTATGTGTGTGTGTGTGTGTATGTGTATGTGTGTGAATGTGCGTGTGTGTCCTGCTGAGCATGTGTGTCCTGCTGAGCATGTGGTGTCTGTGTGTGAGTGTGTGTGAATGTGTGAGTGTGTGTGAATGTGTGAGTGTGTGTGTGAGCGCTGTGGCATGTGTGTGTGTGTGTGAGTGTGTGTGTGTGTGAATGTGTGAGTATGTGTGAATGTGTGAGTGTGTGTGAGCGCTGTGGCATGTGTGTTTGTGTGTGTGTGTGAATGTGTGTGTGTGTGTGTGTGTGTGTGAGTGAGTGTGTGTGAGCGCTGTGATGTGTGAATGTGTGAGTGTGTGTGTGTGTGTGAGTGAGTGTGTGTGAGCGCTGTGGTGTGTGTGTGTTTGTAAGTGCTGTGGTGTGTGTGTGTGTATGTGAATGTGTGTGTGTGTGTGTGTGTGAGCGCTGTGGTGTGTGTGTGTGTGTGTGTGTGTGAATGTGTGTGAGCGCTGTGGTGTGTGTGTGTGAGTGTGAGCGCTGTGGTGTGTGTGTGTGAATGTGTGTGTGTGTGTGTCTGTGTGAGTGAGTGTGTGTGTGTGAGTGTGTGTGTGTGAGCGCTGTGGTGTGTGTGTAAGTGTGTGTGTGTGTGTGTGAGTGAGTGTGTGTGAGCGCTGTGGTGTGTGTGTGTGTGAGCGCTGTGGTGTGTGTGTGTGTGTGAGTGCTGTGGTGAGTGTGTGTGTGTGTGTGTGAGTGTGTGTGTGTGAGCGCTGTGGTGTGTGTGAGCGCTGTGGTGTGTGTGTGTGTGTGTGAGCGCTGTGGTGTGTGTGTGTGAGTGTGTGTGTGTGAGCGCTGTGGTGTGTGTGTGTGTGAGCGCTGTGGTGTGTGTCTGTGTGTGTGTGTGTGTGTGTATGTGAGCGCTGTGGCGGAATGGGACGTGCTCATTCTACAGTCCGGCTGCTCGCTGGGCCAGCTTTGGATGCAGGATGCCGTGGTAACGATAGGCCCATCCCATAATGCCTGACGCCACATGACGGCAGCTCAGGCCCCATAAGGTGCATCAGAGGACCTAATATTCCCAGCATGCATTGCACTGGGGTCAGGGTACTAATTTAGCAGCAAAGCCAATTGCAGGAGATGGAATCCTGCTCCACTTCCAACAGAAGCAGGATTAGGTTACACACACACACACACAGCATGCGCTACATAGAGCAGATGACTACTGCAGAACTACTGCAGAGCACACACACACACACACATACACACACACACAGATATATATATATATATATATATATAGAGAGAGAGAGAGAGAGAGAGAGAGGGAGAGAGATAAATATATAGATATATCCACAGCCATGCACAGACACACACACACTCTCAGACACGCACAGGTAGTAAAAAAGAGAGAACATAATGATCCAGAAAGCTAAAAACAGCCCCTCACACACACACAGTCCTTTAATGAAGTTGAAGGTCACACACACACACACACACTGTCTGTTTCCCTCACAACACTGTAAAGCCAACTGTTCCTCGACACATTACAACCTAAGTGCTGCCTGGAAATCTCCACTGGTTTAAACTGGAGCAGGCAGGCAGGAGAGGAGATTCATTGTGTGTGTGTGTGTGTGTGTGTGTGTGTGCATGTGTGTGTGTGTGCGCATGTGTGTGCGTGTGTGTGTCACTGAACCAAGAAGTCAGCAGGACCTTTTGAGAAAGCCCTCAACCTCTCAGCAACTGTAATCTTCAACATGTAGCAAAGCTGTGGCAAAGCTCTGCCTTAATACCAAACCAGGTATTACCACTGTGTTATCACCCGGAGAGAAGAAATACTCTTTTCTGATTGGCTAGTGGAGTAGCCATTAATTCTGAATAACGGGACACCTATGGAGTAGATCTGGTAAAAAATAAAATGTAATCACCATTCCATATCAATGCTTATGAATGGTAACTATAACTATAACTATCCCTTGCTAATCTGTTCATGGGTTACCTTGAGCATCACCACATCCATGCTGACAATCCATTTTCCGACAACATACTTCTTTACAAGCGATATATAGACGATTTATTTTTTATTTGGAAGGGCACAGTGTCAGGGTGGTCAGAGGAATCAAATGCAGATTACCGAATATCTTGCAGTCTTGGTTTATTGGTGTGAAAATAGCCAATACTCCACAAACTTGGTCATCAAACAAAAACAGGCTCTTGAAAACAAAAGACCTCTCAGGCGGGGTAGTTTCAAAACTAAACAGAGCACAAAAAACTGAAGTCAGCCGAGCTTACGTGCTGGGTACAGGTAGTCTTAGGCAGGTCTCACAAACACAGACACGACGATCAGACAAAGAACAATGAACAACACGGGGTTTAAATACTCAACAAACGAACGGAGATAAAATGCAGGTGGGAAGGTAATTGGGAGATAATAGGCAAGACAGGAAACAGACCAAATAAGGACAAGGGTGTGGCAACAGGAAAAAACTGAAATGTGAAACAAAACATAGATCAACACCAGAGGGAGCCAAAAACAACCAGTCCTATAGGCTCCCTGACACACAGAAGCAGATCTTCATGAGTTCCATGACTATCTTAATGTTCTCATTGACTCCATTAAATTCAGTCTTGAATTTGATCACAAGCGCATACATTTTCTGGACACCTGGGTAGTGCGAGACACCCGCACTCTACACACCACTCTATACAAAAAACCCACAGACATGAACAGCTATCTACATGCGTCTAGTTTCCATCCTGCACCGAGTAAGAAGGGACTCCCTTACAGTCAGTTTTTACGCATTAGACGCATTTGTCACAGAGACGACGACTTCGAGGTTGAGTCCAAAGCACTTTACATGGATTTCCGTGCAAGAGGTTATACCTCTGAGGTTCTTGATAGTGCCCTTGAACGAGTACGCAAATATGTACATCGTGATCGCGCCATATTGAACACCCAGCGTAGCGATCCACCTTTGATTTGTTGCACAACTTACACACCCCTCAGCCAACAAATCAAACATGTCATTAGACAGCACTGGCATGTTCTTCAGGCTGATCCCAAATGTGCTGAGCTTTTTCCCAACCCACCCCTTTTTACTCACTCCAGATCTGCTAACCTAAAAGACAGGTTGGTCCACTCGGACACCTTCAATCACTCTATGGGTCCCCGTGAACGCTTAGATGATCTCACGGGCTTCTTTCCCAGCCGCAATTGCATGTCCTGTACTTCGATCACGAAGACCAGCCAATTCACAAGCTACTCCACTGGCAAACAATACAACATAAGAAAATTCATTACATGCAATTCCACTAATGTAATTTACTTGCTATATTGCCCTTGTGGTTTGCAATACACAGGCTGCACAAGGAGACAGCTAAGAGTCAGGCTCAATGAACACCGCAGTGCTATTAACAGGCATGACCCTAAATCGCCAGTTGCGCGTCATTTCACAGAAGCCAACCACTCCATGTCAGATCTTAAATTTTTAGGAATAGATAGAGTCTCTTCTACCCGTAGGAGGAGCAGTACAGGACAGATGCTCCTTCAGTGTGAAGCACGCTGGATTTACTACCTTAAAACGCTACATCCACATGGGTTAAATGACGACTTTGATTTGTCTTGTTTCCTTTGAGCTGGTTTATCTGAGAATGTTTAATCTGCTTACTATATATCCGTATATCCATCTATTGTTTAATATTCACTTGCTCATTGTTAATCTTGTTTCCTTATGTTTTTCTTGTTTCTCTATTTTGCATGTAAAATTCTTTTTATTTTATTTTATTTTTTGCAATAACTTGACTACTTTCTATGTCTAGGTCTACTGTAACGAAGAGCCTGAGGGCCTTCTTTTCCCATGTTTCTCTGAGTCTACACTTCAACCTACCTAGCTAGGGGTCAGGTTGATTGACAGAGCTGTAACCAAGTAGACGCAGACTATAAATAGGCGCCACGTCATTGTATATGGTTTGCACTGATGAAGGTCTGAGGACCGAAACGTTTGTCACCTCACTTGGTAGCACATTGGTCGATGGATTAAACACTTCTTTTATTTATTCTTCAACGGCAAACAATGGTGTGCGAGTTTTCTTCCATGACTGACTGGTAACTATAACAACCATAGTAGGACGACGAGTGTTGAGCCTGAAAGCAGGCCTCGCAACAATGGAATCAACTGTAAACAAGCTAACTGTCCATGCTATCGCTGTTAGGGCCGAAGGACGATGTACAACAAACTGAACAAGTCAGCTTCGTGTTTCCTTTGCGTGCTATGAAGGCTATTGCCTATAGTGCCAACCGGGTGTTAAGAGAGATAACGGCCTTCGCTATAGTGCCAACCGGGTGTTAAGAGAGATAACGGCCTTCACTATAGTGCCAACCGGGTGTTAAGAGAGATAACGGCCTTCGCGGAATTAATGTGCGTCGGGGAGTTCTTTGCCTCGCCCTCGTATAACAAGACACCTTGGCGGCCATTGTCCCTTACTTAACAAACCAAAGTAAATATCAGAACCGCAACATGGAAGAAAACAGTGAACTTGGAACATATCTGTAGCAACAATACTCTATGTGGAGCCCTCCGACACACACACACACACACACACTCGCTCGGTCACTCACAGACACACATATATACACATTAACACATAAATACATTTACTCACTCACTCGCATAAATACACACACGCACAGTACATGCATTCACTCATTTACTCACACACACACATACATTACACATGCACACACACACTCTTCACACACACACAGACACATGACATTACTGTATAAACGTATAAATACACATTTCATAGACTAACAGTATACCCCCCCCCCCCCACACACACACACACATACACACACACACACACATACACACACAGCCACACACACACACACACATAGAAAGACACAGACACATGTATAGACATATACTGTATAAATGTATAAATACACATTTCATAGACAAACGGTATAAACCTACACTCTCTCTCTCTCTCTCACACACACACACTCTTTAAAGTTCCTCCCAGCGCAGCACCTTATGTGACGGAGTGGGTTTTGCCAGAGGCTCTCAACATGAGTGATGTGTTTGTATCTCACGTCCAACCAATGTCCCTGAGCCTCTCCCTCGGATACACTGTCACACTATCCACACGCACACACACACACTATCCACACACATACACACTGTCCACACACCTGCACAATGTCCACACACACACTATCCACACACACTATGCACACACACCTGCACACACACACACACACTGTCCACACACACACATACACACACACACAGACTGTCCACACACACACACACACACACACACATGTACACACACACACACACACACACACACACACACACACACACACACACACACACACACACACACACGCATCCCCAAGACATTCTGTATCTCCTTTGGACACACTGTCCCTGGGGACATAGGAGTACTGCATACTGACAGCACAACACACAATTATATAATGCCAGTGCTGTTTCAGACCTCCATGGGGCCCTAAGCAAAATCCTGCTAAGGGGCCCTCCTACCTGAACTCTGAGCGTGAAAATGTAACCATTTTTTTACAGTATCGTCTGACACCTCAGTGCTCCTAATACAATCATCCCACCCCATTTTGGATGTCTATGGAAGTTACCAGATATAGTGTTTCTCCCTACAAAGGACCAGGAGAAAGAAACATGATTGTGTGTGAATCACCTTCACACAGCAATAAATGCCCCGTTTCAGTGTCTGGGTTGTTTGCTTTTGATGCGTGCTGTACATATCCCGTTACAAAAAATAACTGCAGTTTTTTCAAGTACAGTTCCGTTATACCACAGTAGGCTACAGTGCAGTATAGTATTTTCATGTCCAAAATACTGCATTTCTGTAGTAAAGTACAGTACTATGCAGTACAATGCAGTTGTTTTGTGTCTAAAATACTGCATTCCCTGCATAAGAACTGCAAATATTTTCTCCAAAACTGCGGTTTTCATACTCAGAAATCTGCAGTTTGACACTTGAAGTAATGCAGTTTGTTTTTTTTTGTAAGGGTCTGGTTGTGCTAGTAGCCTGGCTGACTGTTCTTCACCTGTGTGTCTGTAGTAGACTACTTGCCAAAGACATAGGCTATGAACTGGCTCCCCTGATTCTCTTATTATTTCAATATTTTATTCAAACGTAGACTATTTTAAACAATCATTTTACTGTAATACTTCATATATGCCTAATTTACGATGTGCATCGTAAATGCAGCACAGCGAATCAAAGTTAATACATTAGGCTAGGCCTACTTTTCATTTTGCATAGGCCTACGTTCAGTTGTAGCCTAGGCTATAAAGCTTGACTAAAACATTGTAAAACAATTAGTTCTTGTATGGGAAGAGTGAAATCAACGATTAGTTTAGACGGGTCCTCGCATGTTTCTGCTGAAAAACTGCGTTTTATCCAGAGCTGCACGTTATGAACGCATTTAAAGATGCGGTCTTTTTTTTTTAAAATGTAGCCAGTCGCCCGCATTCAGACAAACGGAATATGCGATTATATTTCACAACTTTGCTAAGTACTGTGACTGGGAAAGGCTGGCAAGCAAGCCGCAGACAGATCAGGGGATTCACTGCCCTGTTAGGTAGGCCTATGCTAGACCAGCAACACGTGCTGGAGAGACGCATGTTGACATCAAACCATGGAACGAACGCAAGTTTACCTGACTGCTGTTCCCGCTGTCATTCTCGTGGCGTTTCTTCCGTTTTTCATGCCCTGAATGGTAATTCGGTTTCATGTTCATCTTCTTAATGTATGAGGCACTGTCGCTATAACTGTATAGGGCTTACTAACTTGTCTGTCACTATAGCTTGACTCCAGGAGAGACGGGGGAGGGGGCCTTCATTAACTTGCGGGGCCCTTCGCAACTTTCGTAGTGTGCGTATAGGGAGAACCGGCCCTGTATAATGCACACACACAGACACACACACATACATGCGCGCACACACACACACACACACACATACACACACTATCCACACACACACACACACATACACACACTATCCACACACACACACACACATACATGCGCGCACACACACACACACACACATACACACACTATCCACACACACACACACGCACATGCACACACACACGCACACATGCGCACACAAACAAATGTGCACACACACACTATCCACACACACATACACACATGCACACTATCCACACACACACACACGCTCACACACACACACACACACATGCGCACAAACACATGTGGCTAATATACAGCACCTGACCAACTACAAGGGCAAGACAGCGGCAGTAGAGGCATGACACCTCACTGGCGGACCTAAACTCTTTCTTTGCCCGGGTCGAGGCCAAACAGGTCATACGATTTTTAGGCTAAAACATTTCTTTTACAGCATACATCTGTATATCATACAGCAAACATCACCTCACCATCCGCTAGCTGCCTGTGTCCTGAATAAACTGTAAAAACCTTGCCCATAAAAACAACAAACTGTTCCATCAAATCAGCAACGAGATGCTAGCCCATGTCAGCTGCTAGCCGCTAGTGAGCAGGTTATTATGCGGTAATGGAGGATGCGCGTTTAGGAGAGCTCAGCCCATGTTAGCCGCTAGCCGCTAGTGAGCAGGTTATTATGTGGTAATGGAGGATGCGCGTTTAGGAGAGCTCAGCCCATGTTAGCCGCTAGCCGCTAGTGAGCAGGTTATTATGTGGTAATGGAGGATGCGCGTTTAGGAGAGCTCAGCCCATGTTAGCCGCTAGCCGCTAGTGAGCAGGTTATTATGTGGTAATGGAGGATGCGCGTTTAGGAGAGCTCAGCCCATGTTAGCCGCTAGTGAGCAGGTTATTATGTGGTAATGGAGGAGCAGTCAGAGAATGTGTCATGTGACACCCGACTGATGGACCTGGCTCTTGGAGTGTGTGTGTGTGTGTGTGTGTCATGTGACACTCGACTGGTGGACCTGGCTCTCAGAGTGTGTGTGTGTGTGTGTGTGTCATGTGACACCTGATTGGTGGACCTGGCTCTCAGAGTGTGTGTGTGTATTTGTCATGTGACACCCGATTGGTGGACCTGACTCTTGGAGTGTGTGTGTCATGTGACACCCGATTGGTGGACCTGGCTCTTGGAGTGTGTGTGTGTCATGTGACACCTGATTGGTGGACCTGGCTCTTGGAGTGTGTGTGTGTGTGTGTCATGTGACACCTGATTGGTGGACCTGGCTCTTGGAGTGTGTGTGTGTGTTATGTGACACCTGATTGGTGGACCTGGCTCTTGGAGTGTGTGTGTGTGTGTGTGTTATGTGACACCTGATTGGTGGACCTGGCTCTTGGAGTGTGTGTGTGTGTTATGTGACACCTGATTGGTGGACCTGGCTCTCAGAGTGTGTGTGTGTGTGTGTGTGTGTAGTTGTCATGTGACACCTGATTGGTGGACTTGGCTCTTGGAGTGTGTGTGTGTGTGTGTCATGTGACACCTGATTGGTGGACCTGGCTCTTGGAGTGTGTGTGTGTGTTATGTGACACCTGATTGGTGGACCTGGCTCTTGGAGTGTGTGTGTGTGTTATGTGACACCTGATTGGTGGACCTGGCTCTTGGAGTGTGTGTGTGTGTTATGTGACACCTGATTGGTGGACCTGGCTCTTGGAGTGTGTGTGTAGTTGTCATGTGACACCTGATTGGTGGACCTGGCTCTCAGAGTGTGTGTGTGTGTTATGTGACACCTGATTGGTGGACCTGGCTCTCAGAGTGTGTGTGTGTGTTATGTGACACCTGATTGGTGGACCTGGCTCTTGGAGTGTGTGTGTAGTTGTCATGTGACACCTGATTGGTGGACCTGGCTCTCAGAGTGTGTGTGTGTGTTATGTGACACCTGATTGGTGGACCTGGCTCTCAGAGTGTGTGTGTGTGTTATGTGACACCTGATTGGTGGACCTGGCTCTTGGAGTGTGTGTGTGTGTTATGTGACACCTGATTGGTGGACCTGGCTCTCAGAGTGTGTGTGTGTGTTATGTGACACCTGATTGGTGGACCTGGCTCTTGGAGTGTGTGTGTGTGTCATGTGACACCTGATTGGTGGACCTGGCTCACGAACGTCAGGCATGTGGGAGCATGACGGAATGCACTATGGAAACACGGCAAGTGTGAACGCAGGGACATGTGTGTGTGTGTGTGAGTGTGTGAGTGCGTGTGTGTGTGTGTGTGTGTGTGTGTGAGATAGAGAGAGAGCGAGAGAGAGAGTAAGTGAAACTGTGTGTGTGTGTGTGTGTGTAAGTGTGTGTGTGAGAGATAAAGACAGAGAGAGTGAGAGAGAAAGTAAGTGAAACTGCGTGGGTGTGTGTATGTGTGTGAGAGAGAGAGTGAGTAGTGAGACTGTGTGTGTGTGTGTGTGTGTGTATGTATGTGTGTGTGTGAAGTGAGAAAACAGTTTTTTTTCTTACATGGCACAACATGTACAAATGCATTTGGGTTAAAACCTCCCAGGGTGCATCTGATCTTTTATGTCCTCACTGCTGCTTCCCAGATAGCAAATCATTTTGGCTTTGTTTTGGTATACATTTGGCCCTTTGGGCTTGTTTTGGCACAAGAAAAGCTCCCTCTAAGTCTTTTGGGCGACCTGTGGCTTAATTATGATTTGCCATAATACATTAAGGGCGCCATGCAATTTTGGCTTAGTTATGGCCTATGTCTGGTTAACCAGCTGAAAAGTTGATGAGCGGACCGCATCGTATGACTTACGGGCGCACTTTGGCATCTCTCTGGCTTGCCAAAAGGCTGTGCAAACGCCGGGAATTTTGAACATTCCATGCCCTGAAGAGCCCCCAGTCTCACATCAGTTTGCCGGCAGACAACGTAAGGTAAGTCGCGTTTATTCTCATTTTAAAAATACATTGTCATTGCTAACATCAAGTTACTCAGAATATTCGTTTATGTTATAAACGCCAGTCATGCTCCACACCGTTACATGTAGCCTGTAGGTCATATAATTCAGTGAGCCGATCATTGGCTACCTTTGTAGCCTATAAAACTGCATTAAAAATGCATGAAGGCATTTTAGATGTGAAGTATGGTAGGCTAAAAGTATGTACGTTACTGTGAGAATGTAGCCTCGTGGTCCAGGAGAAGCAGACAGGTTTAGGTGTAAAAAGGTTTATTGACTCAGCGGATATACTCCGAAAACACCCGTGAAAAGTAAAAAATATTAATTACAAAAAACAATGACTCGACTAGACTAGACAAAATACAAACAAAAACGCGGAGTCACACATTGGACTATAATAAGCCGCACAATCATCCTAACCACTCACAGCAGTGTCAGGTACGCACAACATGTGCAATTCTAGAGGACTCACCTTCTCCCTCCACAGGGATTTAAAGTGATCAGGTGACCTCCCCTAATTGAAAAAAAACAGGCCTGCTCCTTATTAGGCTAATCAGCCAATTTGGGTACCCAGGGGCACACGCCCCTTCTTGCGCAACTACACAAACTAAATCAAAGAACCTGCAGTTGAAATCTTAACACGATTACTGGCAGAAAAATAACAGTAAAATAATCTGTGCACTCTGCCAATGGTACATACCACCTACAATAAAAAAAACATGCCAAAAAACATAATTAAAAGTATAAACATAGTGACAGTGTGGGTCACTCTGTCACACACCCCCACCCTTATGTCAAGGCTTGCCGGCTAGCTGAAGACACAGGAGAGAGGGTACAAACAGCACCCCTTAAGACAAACTACAATTAAAGACAAGACCTAAGAGGTGCATCACAACATACCCAAAGGGAAATAAGGTTGCAGAGAAATCAAATGAAATAAACCACCACATACAAACACAATAATGACAGGCAGAAATAGAACAAACGGCATAATATTTGTGAACAAGTTTGGGCCTACTTGAAAGTAAGGCCGACACATACCGCTATGCAAGTCCCATAATGACCCAAAGCTCGCCTCTGGCGGAATCAGTAGTCCCTTATAGCGACCTGTCCCTCTTTCGGGGAGCCAAGGCATCTGATACGCCGTGTCTGTTCCCCCTGACCCAGAGTACAGGGAAGGCTTTCGCGGCCTCTGCCGCTTACCTCTCTTGCTTTGAGAGGCTTTCCCTGTCCATAGCGGTCTCTGTGACTGGGTTTCGGTAGCCTCTGCCACCTGTGTATGGGCCACCGGCCTCCTAGTTGGTATTTGGGGCTCGGTTGCACCCCCCATTGATGGTGGAGTCTCCGGTTGACCCGCTGTTAGCGCCGTAGTCTCCGGTGAGCTCACCGTTAGTGGAAGAACCGTATCGGACCCAGTCATGATGAGATGGGCCTCCACAGGCCCTGTTGCTGGAGGATGGGCCTCTGCTGGAACCTCCCAAGGCTGGTGGAAGACGCACATAGCCAAGCTATGCCCATACCTCCGGGTGTGACCACACCAGAAGTCAGGAGCGTCTGGGCAGGCTGTAGTATGGTGGTCACCCATACAGCAGTGTGTGCAGCAAGTCTCCTTCCGATTTTCTGGACGACAAGAGCAGTGCAGGTCACCCGGTGATATTCCCTTGCCCAGCTGCTGCATGAGAAACCTCTGGGAGCCGAAGTAGAGCTGCCAGGTTGTTATTGCCGGGAACTGTCGCAGCCACGCTGCCCACAGCTCAGCAAACCGCTCTTCTAATGCCGCCACCAGGAGAGGGGTAGCCTCCTCCCAATCGTCCTCCAGTTCTAGCCACTTAAGCAGATCTTCTGCCTCCATTTTCCTCTGCCAATCTTCTTTCATAGCGATGCACCAAAAAATAATTAATCCACCAAAAAAAAATAAACCTCACTGTCGGTCTACCTCTCCATGGCCACTGGTATCCCACCACTGCCACCAAATGTGAGAATGTAGCCTCGTGGTCCAGGAGAAGCAGACAGGTTTAGGTGTAAAAAGGTTTATTGACTCAGCGGATATACTCCGAAAACACCCGTGAAAAGTAAAAAATATTAATTACAAAAAACAATGACTCGTAGACTAGACAAAATACAAACAAAAACGCGGAGTCACACATTGGACTATAATAAGCCGCACAATCATCCTAACCACTCACAGCAGTGTCAGGTACGCACAACATGTGCAATTCTAGAGGACTCACCTTCTCCCTCCACAGGGATTTAAAGTGATCAGGTGACCTCCCCTAATTGAAAAAAAACAGGCCTGCTTCTTATAAGGCTAATCAGCCAATTTGGGTACCCAGGGGCACACGCCCCTTCTTGCGCAACTACACAAACTAAATCAAAGAACCTGCAGTTGAAATCTTAACACGATTACTGGCAGAAAAATAACAGTAAAATAATCTGTGCACTCTGCCAATGGTACATACCACCTACAATAAAAAAAAACATGCCAAAAAACATAATTAAAAGTATAAACATAGTGACAGTGTGGGTCACTCTGTCACAGTTACCTTCGAAAACATCGTCAGATGCAAACGGGATCTGCTAGCAAGTTGTAGGAAATGAACATAGACAATAGGCTAGTAGACATAAACAGGCTATAAGATATTTAGGGGCAGGACTATCATAGGCTACCTGATAAACCGTTGGCCCAACTTGCTGCTAACTCCTGGTTGATTGAAGGATCTTGCTTTCTAAGCAGTCCACCAGTGTCTGTAAAGCCACCATACATTGCAGCGAACTACTTCACGAACTCACATTTTGATGACAGCCCTACGCTCCGTTGTAGGCGTGTTTTCAACCTTTGCTATTTTGTGGTTGAATCATAGATAGATAGATAGATAGATAGATAATTGATTCCCAAGGGGAAATTCCATTCTGATATTCTTGTACTATTAGGAATATCAGTAGGCTATGATTTATTCAGATGTCTAGTGCAATAAAATTAAGGATAGGCCTATCAATTAACAAGTAGGCCTAGGCCTAGGCCTGCTCCTAATTGTCAGTTGACTACCCCCTGCCCTTCTTACAATACAATTAAATTAATTTTCCAGCTCAGGATTGCACTTCGCCCATAGACCACCAGAATTGCACACAATTATTGCACTCGCCCTTATAGGAGTGAATCACTCAATGTTTTATAAATAAGTAGAACTATTGCACTTGCCCATATAACCTAATGTCATTAAGTTTATTCACAAATATTACACAAGCCCATTTTTAAAATATGTAGAACTATTGCACTTGCCCATATAATTTAGTAACCTGATGTCATTATTCTTAAACACAGTCCTACTTCCTACAGGCTACAGATAGATATGTACTTACACACATACATGCATTTAGGATTATTTAAAACTGCCTTTTAATGCTTAATGTTTTGTTTTTGTTTTTCAGCTCTTCTGCGTGATCTGTTGGTAAACCAACAAATTCTGCTGGACCAGCAGAAGACCATGATCCACATTGTTCAGGACCTCCACAAATCCATCCAGGAGGTCAGATGTGCACTACCACCAGGCATACTGCTTATTTTCCCCTGGGGGATGAGGGGGCCCTGGAGGTCTTGGAGCGCGACCTCGCAAGCAGGGACCTTCACCAGGAATTGGTGAGCTCCTTTTGATTTCTCTTGGTATGAATGGTATGCTGAGTGATTTATCAAACAATAGTACTTTTATTTTGAGTAAATAATACCACTGGTTCTTTTATAGGTCATCACTCTTGGATTGGCAGGGGGAGTGGATGTGAAGGACAGTGTCTGGCGCATACTGAAGCAGGCCATTAGGAACAATCTGGCCAAGAAAATGTCATGGCGGGGATTGAACGGGAAAATCCCGTTTGAGAAATTACATCTCAAATCAGTTGTTATGGGTAAGCATAAAAACATTTTTTTTCCCCAAAGGCTCCTGTAGCTATAGGGATATCAGGCTGAAACCATCATTCAACTGTCAGCCAATTCTTAGTAGAATTTAACTGAACTCAAAGCATTTTTGCAATGTGGAAGACAACAGAACCTTCACACCTATCTTCCAGATGATTAGTTTGTTTGACAATGCTTACAGTTCGCATAGTGAAGAAGATTGTAGCATACATTATTGCTGTTAATAATCTGTAAATCACTGACACTGAAAACTTGTTTTGTGTATGTTCTCATTTACAGATGCAGTGAGGAGAAATCCATCCTGCTTATCTGCTACAAACAAAGAAATTGAGGAGGCTGTGAAGAGGTGGTTTTACTGGGCTGGGGATAGGGAGGGTGGGAGGAAAAACCGCCAGCTGATTCCCAACCAGGAGCAACAAGCAGAACAGCTTTAATAAAACATATATAATTTTAAAATATTTTGCTTCATTTAATTTTTTTTTGCATAACACACAGAACCTAGTTTAACCATATAACTTAATATGAGCCTAGAATACTAGGACATAGTAGGTTTAAATAAATAAACAAATAAAAAATAAATAAATAAATAAATAGAAACACTTTGGGTCAGTTATGGCATCACTTTGGGTCATTTAAGGCCTCTTTTCGGCAAGGTTTTGGGGTTTTGGCAACTCTTTGGGATATGTCTGGCTACATTTTGGTATTCCAAAATTGGTTTTGGCCGCCTTTTGTTTTTCTTTTGGCACGCCTAATTTGGCCCAAATTTGGGCCGTACATCATCCCAAAGCTTTGCCAAAATGGCATGCCAGTTTTGGCCCAAATTTGGGCCAAAATGATTTTGCTATCTGGGTTGTAATTACTAGTTAATAGCAGCAGTACTAGCATGCAATACATATCTAGCCTGGACTGGATAGGCTGCTAATTACTACTTACTAGTCGTACAGTGCAGTATTATGGATATGGTTATGGGATTTTGGACTCCAAAACTTGGACTTGGATTTTGGTTTATGATTTTTGGACTCTTTTGTCCAAAGCAACTTATGAATAAAAATTACAATAGTTCAAATCAGTGAACAGTATTAAAATGCTGGTAAGACTACATTAAAACAATCAATATACCCTGGAAATCCAGAGTTCTCACGAGAGCCCAATTTGAATTTTCTCAGCAAGGTATTCTGACAATGAATAGTGATGCACTTGACACAGGTGATTTCACCAATAGACTCTATGCACAGGCATTTTTGATTCACTGCACAAAGGCTATGACAGTTTTAATATAGAAGGCTTTTGCTAGTTACGACATAGCTAAAGTTATCTAAGCAGTTCAGTAACATCAGTTGCTTGATTAAGGTGAAAGGAGAAATCCGGCAAGTTTTCACACAGATCGCCATCTCATGTACATGCCCCCAGAGTGTAGCACTGTAGCTGCCCCATGTATATGCCCCCAGAGTGTAGCACTGTAGCTGCCCCATGTACATGCCCCCAGAGTGTAGCACTGTAGCTGCCCCATGTAGGCTATATGCCCCCAGAGTGTAGCACTGTAGCTGCCCCATGTTCATGTCCCCAGAGTGTAGTACTGTAGCTGCCCCATGTTCATGCCCCCAGAGTGTAGCACTGTAGCTGCCCCATGTACATGCCCCCAGAGTGTAGCGCTGTAGCTGCCCCATGTACATGCCCCCAGAGTGTAGCTGCCTGGTAGCTTTAAGTGTTGACTGTAGCAACTCAAGTTAGGAAAAAAATATTATTTTCATTTTCTTTCCATACCGACAGTACTCGGTGCCCTTGAGAAACAGAGATCTATGTGAAAACTCGCTGGATTTCTCCTTTAAGAACAATTTAAACCCTTTTCCCGTTTGTTAGAAGGATTTTCACATAGTCGATCTACATTACCATGAGACAATGGCTACAGAAAAGAACCATATCTGCTAATGTATTAATGTAAACAGGAAATTGATATGTCAGTACAAGCAAATCCAAAATGGAGTCGTGCATAGAGTGCATTAGCTGCTCTACCTGGCTGAAGTGTTGTGCTAATTATAATCAGCTGGTTTAAGTGAATGGTCGGCACAGACATGTGGTAAGACTTTTACTTTCTGAAGCTGGACTTCTCCACCTTTGTTTGTCTGCTCTGCCCTGTCAAATAAAGCCCCCAAAATTAGACCTGATGTGACTGTCTGCTGTCTGTATCTATTCTCTGTAGTGTTGAGGCGAAGCCAAACTACGTTGAGACCACTGAAGTTTTACTGATGTCAGTTGGCTACGCCTACTCTGGAGACAGCTAAGCTCAGCAGCACCTGCAAGATGGATCTCTACAAGCTCCCCTTGCACACACAGCGATGCAAACTCACAGTCGTGACCTTTCTGAGCAGAAGTAAGTGTGTGTGTGTGCATATCAAAATCAATACTCTCTTTTGGAAAAAATGTGAATTGAAAAGTGGATCTGAATGATCAATACAATTTATAGTCATCTCAGTTCACAGCCCGAGGGATAATTTGGATGTAAAATGCGGCGCGGTGGTTAGCGTGGCCACTTAGTAGGATTTGATATCTGACCGTTACAAAATTAGTCTGGCATATAAACTTTCTGTTTACGTTACAGTAAAACATTGGCAAATATGCTTTTTTCTGTAGTCATTGTCTTCAGGACCCTCTCATGGTAATGTAGACTGACTTGTGCCACTCAGGAAACAGGAAAAGGGTTTAAAATGTCCTTAACCTTAATCAAGCAACTGATGTTACTGAACTGGTTGGATAGCTTTGCTATGTTGTTCAATTACAAATAGCTCAATACAATTACTATATTAATACTGGCAGGCTAGTAATCTGTAATTGTCTGCCATGGCCTACTGTGTACAGTGTAAACAGGAAGTTGATTGTATTGCCCAGTAGGAAGCTAATCCAAAATGGAGTCCTGCATAGAGTCCATAGAGGAATGGGATGCACCTTTTCAGAAACAGTGGGACTAGCCTGGAAAATCCAGACCCTGGTAATCTAGAAAGATTAAGGGTCTGGCCACGAACAATGTAATGGCCCAACTCGAGGGGTGGCAACAAGCATGCATTTAAAAATCTCACTGCACGCAATTGGATAACACTAAACCAATGTTTAATCTGAATGATTCCGGACTTCGATGCATTGGGATAACACTACGACCAATGTTTACTGTCCTCCAATGTTGCAGCGCTGTCTTCAGCTGGTTCAGCTGTTTAGCTGGTTCCCCGGGATGCAAGGGGTAAAAGCAGGGGTGAAAATAAGCCGGTACTGGCCGGTACGGAGTACCACTAAAATATTTGGAGAGGGTACGCCGTACCGGAAAGAAAACTATACTGTCTCTGAAAAATATTGCACTTTCAGCATGACAACACAACTGCTAACGTCAAATTACCAGAAGCAACACGTTTTCCCCAAAATATATTTCATATACATCGTTCTGAACTGTAACGGAATTGTGTCTAAACCTCCCGTGCAGCTGGACAGACAACGAGCAAGCTATAGCGCGCGTACAGTAGCCTACAGTAATAGCGCCAACGTGCACTGGTATCCAAAGTGTTTTAGCAGACTGACGTTTCTTGGAAAGTCTCCCAAATAAAAAAAAAACATACAGGCTAAAGAAAAATATGTTGATGTTTCAATAGCCTATATTGGTTTTATGTGTGCAGTGTTTCGCTGGAGAGACAAGAGACAGACAGCGCGTGTGCGGCTTAACTAGATCTTGCGCAGCAATAATGAAAGTGTTTTAGCGCTCAGAAGTATGTTGCAGTCTCCCAAATAAAAAGGCATGACTCAAAGAAACGTGTTTCATGATATACAGTAGCCTATATAAAAAAAAACGATTGGATGTGGGAGCGAGCAGAATACTAGGCTAAATAATTAAATAATTAAATGTTGAAATTAAGTGTTTACAATTTATTCATAATCAAAAACAGGTGTGTTAAAGAGTGATACTAGAGTGATAAGAAGTCCTAGTGAATGCTTGATAAGTAGACTATAATACAGTAATAATAGACTATAGTAGACTATAGTAGATACAGTAAATAAACAAATAAATAAATAATAAATAATTAGGCTAAGTGAAATTTTCAGTGCGCGCGATGCGCGCGCATTATAACTCTATATCATAGTACCACCAACAAATAAAAACTACTTTCACCCCTGGGTAAAAGTAACATGCATCATTGCTCATTGCCAGAGTGTCTCGCAGAGACAAATCCATTGTGCTTTCACAAGAACTCTGGATTTCCAGGGTAGGACTTTGCTACTTTAAGGTCTCATACGAAAGTGAAAGGCAGCATAAGCCTGAAAACAGGAAGTGACAGCAGGAAGCACGTCCTCTTACCAACCACGGAAACAAGTTTTCTCAAACAGACTTCCGTCGGTGGTGTCTAGAAGGGATACAGCTAAGGGTTAGGGTTAGGATTAGGGTTAGGTTACTTCCTGTCCTGATACTGTTTATTTCTATGGAGATTTCACTGAAGATTTCACTATCTGTTACGTGACTTCCGTTGTTAGCTGTATCCCATCTAGCCACAACCACTTCAGTCGGCAAAGAGACTCGGGAGAGGGACGCCACAGACGCATAAGTTGTAAGTTGAAGTTTAATGATTTAATGAGTTGTTCAGTAGCATATAACTGAGTACAAAGCCAGCTAGGCTGCACTGCACAGTCAGTGATATTATATCAACACGCCCTGAGAAGACTGTGGAGTATATGATATGGTCCTCAATTATGCTTACAACGTCTTATGATTTTGTTGTTGAAACTGCTAAGTGCTAAGTAGTTATCATATCACACATATGAAGTTTAGACTTTATTTAACAAAATTATGTATTCAAAGTTAAATATCTTACGGAAGTGCTGGTGTTTCATAATTTGTCCACAAGAGGAAGTCTGTTTGCGTGTGTGTGTGTGCACGCGCGTGCGTCTGTGTGAGTGAGTGAGTGAGTGTCTATGTGTGTGTGTGTGTGTGTGTGTGCGCGTGCACATGCGTGTGTGTGTGTATGTGTGTGTGTGTGTGTGTGTGTGTGTGTGTGTGTGTATGTGTGTGGTGTGTGTGTGCCTGCATATGTTTGTGTGTGTGTGTGTGTGCCTGTGTGTGTGTGCCTCCCCTAGCCTGTGCGTCTTTTCCCCTCACACACAGATATGCACAGCTGTCGTGCCATAAACAGCGACACATGGCTGCTAGTTAAAGTGATGCTATGGTAACACTAATAGGCTAATATCAAGTTTGCTCACTTGCATCTCTCAAGTTTATGATGCTAACCTACCTAGGCAGTGGGATTTAGGTCATTTAGGCCTACTATTTGGGTTTAATGTAATTTAAAAACAGGCTACGCAACCATTGTAAACGTTTACATCTGGATAGAGTTTCTTGCTAACTATCCCGTTAGCTCAAGTCACGTTGGTCAGTGCTTACTAAAATCATTAATGAACATTGCAAGACACTAATCTCTTCTATGATCCAAGAAAGATTTTCTTCGACTTGTTCGTTTTTTGAACATTTATTTTTCTAATCACATAGAGAACATAATGAAATGCATCCACATATCGTTATGCACTATGCGCAACTGTTATTCACAATTTTCTGTCTTGAAAATTATTCTACCTTGTGTCTTTTATTTTGTCTTTTTAATCATTCTCTATTTTTTAAATGATTTTACCTTGTGTGTTTTATGTTTTCTTTTTATTATGATCTTTACCTTTTGAACTATTCTTTGACTATATTGCCCTTCTATGCTTTTATTTGTTTATTTGTTTCTATGCTTTTATTTTGCTATTATTGTTTGGTTTTGTTCATGTAAAGCACATTCAATCAATCAATCAATCAATCAATCAATCAGATTTATTTATATAGAGCGTTTAAACATGACTTGCATCAACCAAAGTGCTTTACAGAGACCAGTGGGAAGCAAACATATAACATACAGTATAACAAATAAGACAGAGGCAGGCCATACAAAAAACACATCATAAAGCAGACGATACAAATACACGAAGGAGACAACAGTACAAGCAGGGCTCCGGTCAAGATGAATCGGGAAACACTAAGAAAAGGTATGTTTTGAGCTGGGATTACATTGAATGTAACCTGACTCTCGCCAGATGAATTTTGTTCCGCCTAGCTCCACTCATCCATCTGGGATCGATCCATTGAAGTGGTGCTTCAGAAGGCTGGGCCTTATTAAAAAATCCTTGCATAAGATTGGATAAGCCACTTGTCAGTCATCTATTGATGTGCTACTTCAACCACTCACATCGAAGCCAACCCGTGACGCTGAGAACAGTCTCACAGTCGCTTCTACGCTACGTCACATCTATGAAACTCCCGCCCTGCGTCCTGATTGGCTCAACCATACAATCTGGTGCTGAAATCACTCTCACTCTTGAGGCAGATGTGGCTTACTGGTTAGCGCTTCAGACTTGTAACCGGAGGGTTGCCGGTTTGAGCCCCGACCAGTAGTTGGCTGAAGTGCCCTTGAGCAAGGCACCTAACCCCTCACTGCTCCCCGAGCGCCGCTGTTGATGCAGGCAGCTCACTGCGCCGGGATTAGTGTGTGCTTCACCTCATTGTGTGCTGAGTGTGTTTCACTAATTCACGGATTGGGTTAAATGCAGAGACCAAATTTCCCTCACGGGATCAAAAAAGTATATATACTATACTTATATACAAAGGAACCGATCCCAGATGGATGTGAGTGGAGCTAGGCGGAACGAAATTCATCTGGCGAGAGTCAGGTTACATTGAATGACCTCTGTGTATGAAATGCGCTATATAAATAAACTTGACTTGACTAGACTAAAACCGTGAGACTGAAGGCTAATTACTCTCACATATTTCTTAAAGTGAGAGGCACTCAATTACACCTACACATCACCAATGTGCACTCACTTTACCAATGTGCACTTTATAGGAATTTCAATATATGAAATAGAAACATATGACAAGCCATCATTTTCCGTGTGTGTTTGTGTGTGTGTGGAGTGTCAAGCAGAATCTAGGATGACCACTTGTGTGAATGATCACACTATATTCAATATTACTGATGATGTCAAGGTGGTGGGCCCCCCCAAATCAAATACATCTTTGAAAAAGTATCGAAGAAGTATCGAAATCGCAATTCTTGACTTGGTATCGGTATCAAAACATTAATTTTGGTATCGTGACAACACTATTGCACATGCATGTGTGTATCTGTGTGGTGTGTGTGTGCCTGCGTATGTGTGTGTGTGGTGTGTTTGTGTGTATGTGTGCGTGTGTGTGCATGTATGTGTGTGTACTGTATGTGTGTGTGACTTATAAATCTGTCTTTGGGAGATTCTTCTTGGGACTATGTGACTTTCTGCTCCACATGCACACACAGTTCAGGTTTAGTTCCTCAGTGGTCACTCTGTTGTCCGAGCTCCCATACAGACAAGGGGAACATCAACTCAAGTGGTGCACAGGTCACACTAACTGTTCAGCTGTTAGCAGTTAGTTTTTGACTGACAGCTAGAGTTGTCTACCTCAGAGGTTCTCAACCTTTTTGGGACTAAGGCACACCAAAGGTCAAACCAAAACACCAAGGCATGGTGTCACGATGGTAAGTTCCTCTCCTAGCCTGACGAGACAGACCCACATTAAAATGTAGGGTCTGGGGACTCACCGTTCGCAGTGCTGAGTCCAAGGGGCGGGATAATCAGTTGTCTTTGAAATTCCCTCTGCACGCAATAGGATAGCGCTACAACTCATGAGTCCCATGCGTTTTCCCACCAGCGGAGCTACAGTAGTTGGCTGGTTCAATCTTTTGCCAACTTAAGAAAAACTTAACTCGTGTCACGCTGTTCGCCAACACCAACGTCCATCTTCTTTGTTTTCAAGTAGCAAGGAATTCATGCCGAACCGTTGCAACTCTGCTATCAATCATTATGTTAAGCCCGCCTACCAACTCTATACACAATGTGATTGGCCTTATCGAAGCTGAATTTTTCCAGCTCGCAAGCCAACGAAGAGTTGCTAGACAAGCCCGGGCAGCAAATTACATTTAGATTTTTAGGCTATTAGGCTAGGCTATGGATGAAGTAGAACAGTGTTTCTACAAGGGATGGACGAGGCTTTGTGAAACAACGAAACGTTCGAAGCAATTGCGCCGGAATGTGTCGAGGTTTCAAAACAATCCGACACACGTAACTCCATGGTGACATCTAGTGGCCAGTTTTGCTAACATCACATTTTGACCGTGAAGCACAACAGCTTCAGACGAAGATTTCGTCCACAGCCATGTGGTTCAGTGGTTAACACACTTGCATTCAGCCGGAGTGGCCGGTGTTCGAATCCCTGCTGGTGCTTAGAAATTTCAGACTAGTATGTGCCTTCAGTAACTAGCCTAGAACATTTTTATATCTGCCAGTTAGATGTTTTGTTATTTCAGTTTCATAGTACATTATCCTTTGGAACATGCTGGAGAGGAAAATGCTACAATGGTTTTAAAATGTAGGCAATGCTCATGGCCCAGGGTTTTTTTTGGGAACATGTTGTAGGGAAATAAAGGATACATGTTAGACTAGGTTAGACTAATCAGGTACAACATGGGAAAAATAAACAACACATTTTTTGTATGTCAACATACATTTTTATTTAGGAATAACCTAATTCCTAATTCTTGGCATTTAATCTGTTTCTTGTTTTTGAATAAACCTCCCCAGCCTTGGAAAAAAATCTTTCACAAGGCACACTTGTTGCTGGCATGCACAAATATTTTTTTGCCATCACAGTTAGGTTTGGATAAACCACTCTCTTCTCCTGCCAGTATTTCAAAGGGTCAGCTGTTCTTGAAATAAAGGCATCAGTCATATATTTTTTTACTTCTGCTACTATCTAAATATTATCGTCACTAGACTATATCTATCTAAACCATGGAGGTATTATATATAACTGGAGAAAGTGACTAAGTCCCGCCCCCATTAATTTCAATGGCCCATGCTAGGCTAGCTACTTCAGCCAAAAAAGTTTGACATTGGCCGCAGCCATCTTTACGAAAATGGCGTTTCATGGGTGTTCGTTTTTCGGCACCAGCTAGAATTGGCCTATTAGATTCCACGTCACAGACAGAGACAACGTAAGGTACAACGGTATGTCGTTGATGAAGACTGGACATTCCCTCAGAGGCAAAGAAGTTGTTCGGGAATGCGGTTCACCTCGTTATAAGCGCAAATTTATTTAATTGGTTGGGATAACATTTTAGGAATGGTGGTAGAAGTTTACCCGTCTCTGAAGTCCTAATGTGATGTTCATATGTGATAATAAACAATGTGAATCAATATTGAGTCACTTTAGGCTACACAAATAATGATTCCTAAATGCTATATTTGGACAGGTTGTAGGCCTATTACGCAATAGGCTATCCAACGAAAAGGGACTATAGTAGACATGGGATGTAAGAAACTTTGGATAGCTGGGATTTTTGCTGCACCCAGTGTGAATTTGCAGCTTGTTAAACCTAGGCTACATTTGCAGGCAGACGAAATGAAGCCAACGCAAGTTAAACTTCCCGATAGAAGCGTAGGCTCGTCCCTCGGGTATTGTGGTTCGAGCAGGCATTTCAAGAGTCTGCAACTGTTGTTGTTGGATATTTCAAGTCAAGTCAAGTCAAGTTTATTTATATAGCGCATTTCATACACAGAGGTCATTTAATGTGCTTTACATAAACAAAACCAAACAATAATAACAAATAAAAAGCATAGAAAGGCAATATAGTCAAAGAATAGTGAAAAGGTAAAGATCATAATAAAAAGAAAACATAAAACACAAGGTAAAATAATTTAAAAATAAAGGATAATTAGTAAGCAAAAAACAAAGGCAAAAGTAGTAAAAAAAAAGTAATAAAAGATAAAGTAGAATAATTATCGAGGCAGATTCAGAATTTGTAACTCGGCACAGTTAGCAGAAAGCATCTGAGAACAGTTTGGTCTTTGGTCAAAACTGGCTACAGTTGGGGCCTTTTTGATGTCATCCGAAAGTTGATTCCACAGCTGAGCCGCATAGCAGCTAAAAGCTGCTTCACCATGTTTAGTTCTAACAGTAGGTTTTACTAGCAGGTTTTTCACCTGGGACCTGAGAGGACGCGAAGGTGTGTACTGCTGAAGCATGTCTGACAGGTATTTAGGTCCTGCTCCATTTACTGATTTATAAACAAGCAATAGAGCTTTAAAGTCAATTCTGTGACTTACTGGAAGCCAGTGCAAGGACTTAAGAATTGGAGTAATGTGGTCAGTTCTTTTAGTTTTTGTTAGAATCCTAGCTGCTGCATTTTGTATCATCTGAAGCTGTTTAATAGTCGTTTTAGGAAGGCCTGTGAACAGTCCATTGCAGTAATCAACCCTGCTGGAGATAAATGCATGAATGAATGTCATATTTTGACATCAGCCCTCTGAGTCTGGCAATATTTTTGAGGTGGTAAAAAGCTGATTTAGTTGTCGCTTTCATGTGGCTGTTGAAATTTAGATCACTGTCAATTAATACACCAAGATTTTTAACTGTATCCTTTGCCTTCAACCCTTTTGTGTCAAGGAGACTGGCAACCCTAAGGGCCCTATCATGACATTCCAAAGTGCATCGTCACTTGTCAAAAGTCTAATCAAATTTAGTAGGATGTCCAGTTCACATTGGGAGGGGTTTCGTTCTCAAAAGTGGAGCGCATGGCGTAACAAGGTGTTCCTAGGTCTTTTAATCAGTCATATGGGTGTGTTTGGGGCGTAACATCATTTTAAACCAATGAGAATGACATCTGTCATTCCCTTTAACGGTGCAACGCGCGATATGTCAAATAAATGCATCGGTATTTTGGCATTCAACGGCGCATTTGAAGGAGGCTGCTTGCGAGACCGTATGGAATAGTCATTCTTAAACCATGCTTTACTAAAACCTAGCATAGCCTTCACGCATTTGCACTCGTCTATTATTTGAACTCATTGGCAAAGTGAAACTAACTTCACCAAGGAGTCAGTCAACGACAAGACAGTTATATGCAGTTACTTTCACTATTGACTGACAATGGGTTAAACATAACATCGAAAACATAGGCTGGAAAAAGCAACACTTACCCTAATGTTGCTCAAATGACTGAATAAAACAACATTTATCCTGCAGAGGAGTTGCTTATATCTCGTGACAGTGCGTCTTCAGCTGTGCTCCATGCGTGTCTCTCGCCTCTCCCCTAATCACTTTTAACCGTCATTACCAATTTGCAAATGATGGTGAATAACTACTCATCATGAGATGTACAGTATTTCGTAATATCTTTATTCTAATTATGTTTACCATTGTAATCGTGCAATTTGTAATGCTTTGCATGGACGTGCGCTGGTGTGCGTTCATGAATGATAGAAGGATGGTGCGTGCACCTGCCAATATGACTGTTGACATGCGCTCTTAAAATAGCATATGAACAACTCGCCATTGACTTCTGACCAGGTTTAGGTGGTGTATGATAGCGATTTTTAGACAATGCACCAGGTCCCTCCCTAGGTTGTTAATTGCCACACCCCTGGGCGCAATGCTTTAAAAATAAAGGTGCAAAATAACGAATTCAACTTCGCGCCGGTGAATAACGAACTTTACGCCATGCGCTGGTGACCGAAAATACAGCCCTAAGGGCCCTATCATGACATTCTAGGGCCCTATCATGACATTCTAAAGTGCATCGTCACTCGTCAAAAGTCTATTCAAATTTAGTAGGATGTTCAGTTCACATTGGGAGGGGTTTCGTTCTCAAAAGTGGAGCGCATGGCGTAACAAGGTGTTCCTAGGTCTTTTAATCAGTCATATGGGTGTGTTTGGGGCGTAACATCATTTTAAACCAATGAGAATGACATCTGTCATTCCCTTTAACGGCGCAACGCGCGATATGTCAAATAAATGCATCGGTATTTTGGCATTCAACGGCGCATTTGAAGGAGGCTGCTTGCGAGACCGTATGGAATAGTCATTCTTAAACCATGCTTTACTAAAGCCTAGCATAGCCTTCACGCATTTGCACTCGTCTATTATTTGAACTCATTGGCAAAGTGAAACTAACTTCACCAAGGAGTCAGTCAACGACAAGACAGTTATATGCAGTTACTTTCACTATTGACTGACAATGGGTTACCATCGAAAACATAGGCTGGAAAATGCAACACTTACCCTAATGTTGCTCAAATGACTGAATAAAACAACATTTATCCTGCAGAGGAGTTGCTTATATCTTGTGACAGTGCGTCTTCAGCTGTGCTCCATACATGTCTCTCGCCTAATCACTTTGCAAATGATGGTGAATAACTACTCATCATGAGATGTACAGTATTTCGTAATATCTTTATTCTAATTATGTTTACCATTGTAATCATGCAATTTGTAATGCTTTGCATGGACGTGCGCTGGTGTGGATTCATGAATGATAGAAGGATGGTGCGTGCACCTGCCAATATGACTGTTGACATGCGCTCTTAAAATAGCATATGAACAACTCGCCATTGACTTCTGACCAGGTTTAGGTGGTGTATGATAGCGATTTTTAGACAATGCGCCAGGTCCCTCCCTAGGTTGTTAATTGCCACACCCCTGGGCGCAATGCTTAAAAAATAAAGGTGCAAAATAACGAATTCAACTTCGCGCCGGTGAATAACGAACTTTACGCCATGCGCTGGTGACCCAAAATACAGCCCCTAAAGTGCATCGTCACTCGTCAAAAGTCTATTCAAATTTAGTAGGATGTCCAGTTCACATTGGGAGGGGTTTCGTTCTCAAAAGTGGAGCGCATGGCGTAACAAGGTGTTCCTAGGTCTTTTAATCAGTCATATGGGTGTGTTTGGGGCGTAACATCATTTTAAACCAATGAGAATGACATCTGTCATTCCCTTTAACGGCGCAACGCGCGATATGTCAAATAAATGCATCGGTATTTTGGCATTCAACAGCGCATTTGAAGGAGGCTGCTTGCGAGACCGTATGGAATAGTCATTCTTAAACCATGCTTTACTAAAACCTAGCATAGCCTTCACGCATTTGCACTCGTCTATTATTTAAACTCATTGGCAAAGTGAAACTAACTTCACCAAGGAGTCAGTCAACGACAAGACAGTTATATGCAGTTACTTTCACTATTGACTGACAATGGGTTACCATCGAAAACATAGGCTGGAAAAAGCAACACTTACCCTAATGTTGCTCAAATGACTGAATAAAACAACATTTATCCTGCAGAGGAGTTGCTTATATCTCGTGACAGTGCGTCTTCAGCTGTGCTCCATACGTGTCTCTCGCCTAATCACTTTGCAAATGATGGTGAATAACTACTCATCATGAGATGTACAGTATTTCGTAATATCTTTATTCTAATTATGTTTACCATTGTAATCATGCAATTTGTAATGCTTTGCATGGACGTGCGCTGGTGTGGATTCATGAATGATAGAAGGATGGTGCGTGCACCTGCCAATATGACTGTTGACATGCGCTCTTAAAATAGCATATGAACAACTCGCCATTGACTTCTGACCAGGTTTAGGTGGTGTATGATAGCGATTTTTAGACAATGCGCCAGGTCCCTCCCTAGGTTGTTAATTGCCACACCCCTGGGCGCAATGCTTAAAAAATAAAGGTGCAAAATAACGAATTCAACTTCGCGCCGGTGAATAACGAACTTTACGCCATGCGCTGGTGACCCAAAATACAGCCCCTAAAGTGCATCGTCACTCGTCAAAAGTCTATTCAAATTTAGTAGGATGTCCAGTTCACATTGGGAGGGGTTTCGTTCTCAAAAGTGGAGCGCATGGCGTAACAAGGTGTTCCTAGGTCTTTTAATCAGTCATATGGGTGTGTTTGGGGCGTAACATCATTTTAAACCAATGAGAATGACATCTGTCATTCCCTTTAACGGCGCAACGCGCGATATGTCAAATAAATGCATCGGTATTTTGGCATTCAACAGCGCATTTGAAGGAGGCTGCTTGCGAGACCGTATAGAATAGTCATTCTTAAACCATGCTTTACTAAAACCTAGCATAGCCTTCACGCATTTGTACTCGTCTATTATTTGAACTCATTGGCAAAGTGAAACTAACTTCACCAAGGAGTCAGTCAACGACAAGACAGTTATATGCAGTTACTTTCACTATTGACTGACAATGGGTTACCATCGAAAACATAGGCTGGAAAAAGCAACACTTACCCTAATGTTGCTCAAATGACTGAATAAAACAACATTTATCCTGCAGAGGAGTTGCTTATATCTCGTGACAGTGCATCTTCAGCTGTGCTCCATACCTCTCGCCTCTCCCCTAATCACTTTTAACCGTCATTACCAATTTGCAAATGATGGTGAATAACTACTCATCATGAGATGTACAGTATTTCGTAATATCTTTATTCTAATTATGTTTACCATTGTAATCATGCAATTTGTAATGCTTTGCATGGACGTGCGCTGGTGTGCGTTCATGAATGATAGAAGGATGGTGCGTGCACCTGCCAATATGACTGTTGACATGCGCTCTTAAAATAGCATATGAACAACTCGCCATTGACTTCTGACCAGGTTTAGGTGGTGTATGATAGCGATTTTTAGACAATGCGCCAGGTCCCTCCCTAGGTTGTTAATTGCCACACCCCTGGGCGCAATGCTTAAAAAATAAAGGTGCAAAATAACGAATTCAACTTCGCGCCGGTGAATAACGAACTTTACGCCATGTGCTGGTGACCCAAAATACAGCCCTAAGTCTTTCCTCCTTTTTACCAAATATAATTACTTCAGTTTTTTCTTTGTTCAGCTGAAGAAAATGTTGAGACATCCAGGTGTTGATTTGTTCTATACACTGACACATAGGGCTATATTTTGGGGCACCAGCGCATGGCGTACAGTTCGTTTTTCAGTCGCGCGAAGTTGAATTCGGTATTTTGCACCTTTATTTTTTAAGCATTGCGCCCAGGGGTGTGGCAATTAACAACCTAGGGCGGGCCCTGGCGCGTTCTCTAAAAATCGCTATCATACACCACCTAAACCTGGTCAGAAGTCAATGGCGAGTTGTTCATATGCTATTTTAAGAGCGCATGTCAACAGTCATATTGGCAGGTGCACGCACCATCCTTCTATCATTCATGAACGCACACCAGCGCACGTCCATGCAAAGCATTACAAATTGCACGATTACAATGTTAAACATAATTAGAATAAAGATATTACGAAATACTGTACATCTCATGATGAGTAGTTATTCACCATCATTTGCAAATTGGTAATGACGGTTAAAAGTGATTAGGGGAGAGGCGAGAGACACGTATGGAGCACAGCTGAAGACGCACTGTCACGAGATATAAGCAACTCCTCTGCAGGATAAATGTTGTTTTATTCAGTCATTTGAGCAACATTAGGGTAAGTGTTGCTTTTTCCAGCCTATGTTTTCGATGGTAACCCATTGTCAGTCAATAGTGAAAGTAACTGCATATAACTGTCTTGTCGTTGACTGACTTCCTTGGTGAAGTTAGTTTCACTTTGCCAATGAGTTCAAATAATAGACGAGTGCAAATGCGTGAAGGCTATGCTAAGTTTTAGTAAAGCATGGTTTAAGAATGACTATTCCATACGGTCTCGCAAGCAGCCTCCTTCAAATGCGCCGTTGAATGCCAAAATACCGATGCATTTATCTGACATATCGCGCGTTGCGCCGTTAAAGGGAATGACAGATGTCATTCTCATTGGTTTAAAATGATGTTACGCCCCAAACACACCCATATGACTGATTAAAAGACCTAGGAACACCTTGTTACGCCATGCGCTCCACTTTTGAGGACGAAAACCCTCCCAATGTGAACTGGACATCCTACTAAATTTGAATAGACTTTTGACGAGTGACGATGCACTTTAGAATGTCATGATAGGGCCCATAGATTCAAAAGGACCATAGTCGTTTGGTGACAGAGCTAAGTAAATTTGTGTGTCATCTGCATAGCTATGATATGAAATCAAGTTATTTTGGATGATTTGTCCAAGTGGGAGCATATAGAGGTTGAATAATAGTGGCCCTAAGATCGACCCCTGGGGAACACCACAGGTCAAGGACGTTGGTGTTGAGGTACAGTTTCCAATGGCAACAAAGAAGCTCCTTTCTTGTAGATATGATTTTAGCCAGCTGATAACTATGCCTGTAAATACAACCCAGTGTTCTAGTCTGTGTAGTAAAATATTGTGATCAACAGTGTCAAATGCTGCACTAAGGTCCAGTAGCACTAGGACTGATGTTTTACCTGAATCTGTGTTTAGGCGTATGTCATTGGAAACTTTAATAAGAGCTGTTTCAGTGCTGTGATTTGCCCGAAAACCAGACTGAAAGTAATCAAAATACCCATTTGATGTTAGGAAGGTGGTTAATTGATTAAAGACTACTTTTTCAATAATTTTGCCAATAAAAGGTAGATTGGATATGGGCCTGTAATTGTTTAGCATGGAGGCATCCAGGTTATTCTTCTTGAGAAGTGGCTTTACAACAGCTGTTTTCAGTGACTTAGGAAAAATGCCAGACAGCAGTGATACATTTACAATTTGAAGGACATCCGCCGCTATGAGATGAAAAACAGTTTTGAAGAAATTGGTAGGCAGAGTGTCTAAGACACATGTGGAAGAGCTGAGATTCTGTACCGTTTTTTTAAGTGTTTCGTAGTCTATCAAGCTGAACTCTGACATTAAGTTTAGTTTCCCTCTGTTTGTTGCTGGAAGTTCAGGTTGTTGAATTTGTAATTGAGCAGATATGTTGAGTCTGATTTTGTCAATTTTACCTTTAAAAAAATATGAAAACTCATTGCATTTATTAGTTAAAGGGACACCAGGCAAGCCTGATGCTTTTTCTCTACGAAACTCCCCCTCGCTCGGTCTGAAGCTCTTTTCCTTTTCTTTGCATCTTCCGTCAAGGGTTTTTTGCTGCTTCTTCGCCGGCTCTGCCATTATACACACGTTTGCAACAATCGCTAGCGTTTCATTAGCCTCCCTCTGTGCTGTGGATGCAGGATGGAAACTGAAACTGCTTCGGTCGCCGGGTACGATACACTGAACTTGCAAGCGGGATATTCTTCCTACAGGCAGTAGGGGCGGGCGAGAGAGTCTTCATTCGCCCTGTAATGAGTCATTTAACCATATACCGACTTACGAAGATGATTAATTAACACGAAAACGTTGCCTGGTGTCCCTTTAAGAGAAGTTCAGGTGCTAATTGTGAGGGGGGATTTGTTAATTTATCAACAGTTGAAAATAGAATACAAGTGTTATTTGAACTTCTATTGATAATGTTAGAAAAAAAGGATGGTCTTGCTTTGCATATTTCAGAGTTATATGTGCGGAGCATCTTTTTATGGATTTCATAGTGGATCTGAAGTTTGTTTTTACGCCATTTTCTTTCAGTCTTCCTACACTATCTTTTTAGAAGTTTAACTGCTGGATTTTGCCTCCATGGTGCTTTCTGTTTGTCCTTAACTTTCTTGAATTGTAATGGAGCAATGTCATCCATAATGTTTGCCATTTTTGCATTAAAGTGATCAAATAAGTCTTCTACAGAGTCTGACAGTTGACTTGACTTTAGTGAAAGTGCTTGCTCAAAGAGAGCACTTGTCTGATCATTTATGATTCTCCTTTTTACAATCATAGCTGTGTTTTGAGTGTGTGGGGACATAGACACATCAAAGAACACGCAGAAATGATCAGATAAGGCCAGGTCTTTAACAGCTGTAGAGACATCGAGACCCTTTGTGATAACAAGGTCGAGGGTATGGCCGAGAGAGTGTGTTGGCCCCTGTACATGCTGTGTTATGGAGAAAGTATCGATTAGTGCAATGAATTCCTTGGCGTAATTGTTTTCAGGGTTATCCACATGCAAGTTTAGATCCCCTGATATAATAAGACAGTCAAACTCTATGCAAACGACTGATAGCAGTTCACCTAGCTCTTCAAGAAAAACTTTTGCTGAATGTTTTGGAGGCCTGTAAATTGTCAGTAATAAAATCTGAGGAGAGGACTTAATGCATGCACACAGATATTCAAATGAAGTAAAGTCACCGAATGACGACTGATTGCACTGAAAAGACGTCTTAAAAATTGTGGCTATCCCCCCACCTTTTTTATTTGCTCTGGTAGCACACAAAAAACAAAAATTTGGGGGAGCTGATTCAATGAGAGTAGCAGCACTGTTTGCTTGATCTAACCATGTCTCAGTTAAAAGTAAAAAATCAAGGTTGTGTGTGCAAATTAGATCATTAATTAAGAATGATTTGTTTGAAAGAGATCTGATATTTAGGAGTGCTAGTTTTGCTGTAAGTGTTGGGGAAAAATGGTCCATGGGGGAAATCTGAGGTTGAATTGGTACGGGTAGGAGATTGGACTGGTTTACCCTATAAGCTCGATGCATTTGTGTTCTATATTTTGTCAATACAGGAATAGAGAATGTCATGGGCTTACTGGGTCCCGGCATGTTCTCAAAACTACTGTCAGTACCATTTATATTGCAGGGACCCTGAGAATATCATACAATACAGTCATCATCATCATCATCATCATCAAATAATTGTCCACTGCAGCTGCTATATGCCAGCTGACCAACAAGGTGGGATGTTGATGGGTATACAGTTGAAGGTCTTGGTTTACCAACAAGGTGGGGTGTTGATGGGTATACAGTTGAAGGTCTTGGTTTACCAACAAGGTGGGATGTTGATGGGTATACAGTTGAAGGTCTTGGTTTACCAACAAGGTGGGATGTTGATGGGTATACAGTTGAAGGTCTTGGTTTACCAACAAGGTGGGATGTTGATGGGTATACAGTTGAAGGTCTTGGTTTACCAACAAGGTGGGATGTTGATGGGTATGCAGTTGAAGGTCTTTTTTTTTTTTTTTTTATACTTTATTGTGTTCATTCAGGTTTCAATGAATTCATAAACAATCATGATCATTCATGTGTGAACACATTTTCCATCATTTTTCTTTTTCTTTTTTCCCCACTCGTGTATACCTCAAGTAAGACATAATCATAATAGTAATAATAATTAAAAAAATATATATAGCACATACACAAAATAACAATACAAATAACCCTAACGTAAATGAAAACAAGAATGAACCTACAAAGCGTATTTGTTAACTGAAGTATTGAGTCTTGATTTCTCATGAGCGTGGTTTAATATGGCTCCTCATCTTAACATTAGTAAAGGGCCCATTTTTTGTCATATACATCTTCTTGATTATTAATTCTATAAGTTATTTTTTCCATGTTTCTCATTTCCTCCTTTTCCAGTCCTTCGGGTCTTATGCCCAGAATAGCATTGTGTTGTTGTATTCACACGTCTTTACATAGTTTTTCTCGCATAAGATGTTGAACCGCTTGCCAATATTTATTAAGTTTATTACAAGAATAAAATATATGTGTATAATCAGCGTTGTTTACACCGCATTCCCTCCAGCAGCTGGTGTTGGTTTGCGCGTATTTAGCTATTATTGATGGTGTTAAGAAATATCTAACATTTATCTTCCAGGCATATTCCTGCCAGTAGGGGGATCTAGTATAAATATTAATATCTTTCAGGCATTGTTTCCATTCCTCTTCACTAATGGTTTTGTTCAATTCCTGCTCCCACTTATCCTTAATGTGATCTAACTTTTCAGTCCCACATTCCTGTAGAATATTATATATTTGTCCAATTAAGTGTTGAGTATTCTCGCTCTGGCATTTTTTCGCCATGTATTGTATAAGTAAATGTAAGTCATTAAGGCTTTTTAGCTGGGCTTTTTCATTCAGATAATTCCTGAGCTGCAGATATCGGTAGAATTGATTGTTTTGGAGCTGATATGCCCTTGCTATATTTTCAAATGAATCTACTCCAGTGTCACAGAGCATTTGGCAGTGCGTGATGAGACCTTTATTTCTCCAGCTCTTAAAGGTGTTATCGAGTGTATT
This sequence comes from Alosa pseudoharengus, assembly GCF_046254945.1. Lineage (NCBI taxonomy): Eukaryota > Metazoa > Chordata > Actinopteri > Clupeiformes > Clupeidae > Alosa > Alosa pseudoharengus. Next base: position 5,087,680 of record NW_027468674.1, read on the forward strand.
TGGAGTGAAGTCTGGGTCGCTCTGTATTTCTCTTAGACAAGTCAATTCTCCTTCGTTAATTTTTATGCTCTTACATATTATTCTCCAAGTTTTGACAGTGTTGTTTATTACGAAATTATTTGTTTTCGTCTGCTTTGTGGTGAAGAGGTTATTTAAGTTACCAACCAGCATTGTTTCAATGTTTTTCCATTTTGGGCTCAAACCTTTATTCAACATAATTAAAATTAATTTGACCTGTGCTGCATAATGGTAGTTAATTAAATTTGGTAGTGCAAACCCCCCTTCCCTTCTCCTCTGTTGCATAATTTTAAGTTTAACTCTTGGTTTTTTCCCGTCCCACAAGAATTTTCTCAACAAACTCTCCCAGTATTTGAAACTTATGTGAGGTATATACAGTGGTATGTTTTGAAATAGAAATAAGAATCGTGGTAAAATATTCATTTTTATCGCACTGATCTTTTCCATTAACGTAAAAGGCAAACTTCTCCACCTATGTAGGTCTTGTTTAACAGACTTTTCCAGTGTTCCAAAATTGCATTGGTAAAGCTGTTCAAGGTTACTCGGTACAATCACTCCCAGGTACCTTATACTATTTTCGTCCCATTTGAAATTATATTTATTTTTTAATTGATTTTCTAATTGGCAACCGATTTGCATCACTTCTGTTTTATTATGACCGCCGCGCAGCGAAGCGGCGGTCATATAGGTTTAGTCAGATTTTTTTTTTTTTTTTCTTTTTCGCATGTCCAAATTTCTGTCAATGATTCCCGGGACACTGAAAGACCGGGGTAGACGAAACTTGGTGGGCATGTAACCCCATATGGATAGCATGGAACCATCGTTTTTGGTTTTGATCTGTAGCCCCCCCGCTGGACTGCACCCCCCGAAAGGAGGGTAGGGCAGACACAGTTTTCTGTGAATATCTCGAGAACCGTAAGGTTTAGGAGGACCATTTTTTTTTTTGTATGTTAATCTCAAGGGGCCATGTCAACCCATTCCATAACCACTCATTTCATGTAAAGCGCCACCTAGTTAAACACAAAAAAGTAAAAATGAGGTGTTGTAATCGCAGGTATCTGTGACCTAACATAGTCAAAACTGCACGAAATTGGAAGTGTAGGATCATTATGACACCCTCTGAATGCACGCCAAGTTTCGTGGAATTCCGTTCATGGGGGGCCACACAATAAATTAATTTATGTTACTATACACCAACTGGCCTGTAGGTGGCCGGAGACAGTTTTCTGTGAATATCTCGAGAACCGTAGGGCCTAGGAGGTCCACCTTTTTTTTTTTATGTTGATCTCAAGGGGCCATGTCAACCCATCCCATTACCACTTATTTCATGTATAGCGCCACCTAGTTAAAAATTAAAAAGCAAAAGATTAGGTGTTTTCATCACAATATCTCTGGCTGACATGGTCAAAACTGCACGAAATTGAAAGTGTAGGATCATTATGACACCCTCCGAATGCATGCCAAGTTTTGTGTACTTTCGTTCATGGGGGGCCTTACAATAAAACAATTTATGTGTACATTTAGTGACGTACACCAACAAGGATTCCCGGGACACTGAAAGACCGGGGTACACAAAACTTGGTGGGCATGTACCCCCACATGGATAGCATGGAACTGTCATTTTTCGTTTTGATCTGTAGCCCCCCCGCTGGACTGAACCCCCCGAAAGGAGGGTAGGCCAGACACAGTTCTCTGTGAATATCTTGAGAACTGTAGGGCCTAGGATGACCATTTTTTCCGTATATTTGCCTCCAGGGGTCATGTTAACCCAGTTCATGTGCACACATGTGCACAAACAGATACACACACACACACACATTCACAGTAATCATGACACATACTCACACAGTAGACATATGTACGCGTCCATGCACAGGCACATACGCAGGCACGCGCACACACACACACACACACACACACACACACACACACACTCACACACACACACACACACCCACACACATAACATAAACATAACACAAACAATCAAGAATTTCTCATAATTATGAACAGGCAAGATGGAGGTGGGGTTGTATAAAATGAATTTTACATGTGAAATCTATGAACTAATCATGTTTTGGTACTTGTTGTCTAGCAGATACCAGTGAGAATTGAGTGTGGATAATGCAATTTAGTGAGACAGTTAGAATCATATAGGCCTTTCAGCGTGATTTCTTTTTGTGGAAAAAATGTGCTGGACTGGGCGGCGGTCATATTTTGTACCGCTCTGCGGTACATCTAGTTTAAGTTCAACTTATATCCTGACACATTACTGTAAAATGTTATTTCACCCATTAGGGCTGGCAAAGATTTGCAAACATTTGTCAAGTATAGAATTATATCATCCGCAAATAATGCAATTTTATGTTCCTCCTCTCCAACATAAACCCCTCTCACCTCTGTATTCTGTCTGATTCTTTCAGCTAATGGCTCTATACATAGGGCAAATAGTTGTGGAGATAATGGGTCACCCTGTTTGGTTCCTCTCTTTATTGTGAATGAATCAGACAAGGTTCCGTTAACTTTCACTCTGGCCTGTGGGTATTTATACATTCCTCTGATCAAATTAATAAATGTCTGATTGAAATTAAACTTCTTACACACTTCAATTAGGAAAGGCCAGAGTATTCTATCGAACGCCTTCTCTGCATCAAGTGTTATAGTTAACATAGGTAACTTACTTTTTGAGGCGTGGTCTATAATATTAAGGGTGCGGTGAATGTTATCACTCAACAATCTGTCTTTCACAAAGCCTGTTTGGTCCAAGTTGATTATTTTAGGCATTATATTTGACCATCTCTTAGCAATTATAGCTGTAAATATTTTTTGGTCTACGTTTAGCAGGGATATAGGCCTATATGAAGAGCAACATTCAGGGTCTTTTCCTTCTTTATACAACACAGAAATTATTGCTGAGTTCCAAGTATTAGGCCAGAGTCCTGTTTCCAGAATCTTATTAAAAACTCTACACAAAATGGGTGTTAATAACTCTTGAAACTCCTTATAAAATTCATAAGTGTACCCGTCATCACCTGGGCTTTTCCCAGCCTTCCCATTCTTTATAGTCTTTACTATTTCTATTTCTGCTATTTGCTGTGTTAACTCTTCGTTCTGACCATCAGTTACTGCTGGGAGCTGTAACGTGTCCAAAAATGTTTGAATTTCTTTGTTGTCAACCTTTGATTCGGGGGTGTACAGATCTTGGTAGAACTCCCTGAAACCAGATGCAATATTTGATTTTCCCCTCCTGTAAACCCCTTTTTTATCCTTAACCGTGGCTACTATAGATCTTTCTTGTTGTTTTTTTTAACTTAAAAGCCAATTTTTTCAAGGAGGTCGTTCTATTGTCAAAATAAGTTTGTTTACAAAGCACTATTTTTTTTTCAATCTCCATTGATTCTAATGATTTCAGTAATTTTTTAGTGGCACATAATTGTGTATATACCTCTGTTTTCATACAAATTTCATATTCTTTTTGCAGGTCTCCTATCTTATTTTCTAAGTTGGTCTTTGTTTTTTCTTTTTGTTTCTTTTCCCAGGAGGAAATCGCAATTATTTCTCCTCGAACTGTTGCCTTTGCAGCTTCCCATAATACTATATCCGATACTTCACCATTATCATTTAACTCAAAGAACGACTTGATTTTCCTCGCGATTTTGTCTTTTAAGTAAGGATTTCCCAGTAATGAGTTATTCAGTCTCCAAAGTGTTTTTCATATTCATATTCATATGCATTCATATTCAATTCCATTACGACCGGAGCATGATCAGTTATTGTTATGGGTAATATTTCGCACTTGCTAACTCTTGCAATATCATTTTTGTACATAAAAAAGTAATCCAATCTTGAAAAGACCTTATGTGCATCAGAATAGAAAGTAAAAGCTTTGTCACGAGGGTGTAGACAATGCCAAACATCTATTAAACCTATGTCTGTTTCAGCTTTTCGGAGTAGGTCTGCAGCTTTCTCTGATTTATGTTTCGTCCTGCTCTGGGTATCTGTTTTCGGGTTCATGACCAAGTTAAAATCCCCACCCATAATTATAGTTCCTTGTGCCTCCAACATTAACAATTGTAGTACTCTTTTCACAAGTCCATCCCCTTTTCCTGGAGGGTTATATACATTAATGAGTGTTAGACAATGTTCTTCCAGCATACCCATTACTACTACATATCTTACTTCTTTGTCCCTAATGCATTTTATTTTCTTAAACATGAGATGGTTCTTGATCAAGATTGAGACTCCTCTTCTAGATGTTGAGTGGGAGGAGTGGAACCCTTGTGCATTAGCTAAATTTTCCATTTTAGCATGTTCAATTGTACTTAAATGGGTTTCTTGGAGGAAGATTATTTCTCCCCCTTCTTTCTTAAGGTACTGGAGTATCCGTTTCCTTTTTATTACATTATTTAGGCCATTTACATTTAAGGATATGCATCTAACTTTCCCCATGAGAGATATTTCATTTTCCCTTTGTATTTATTTCTAAGAAAACCAAACAAAAATACATAAAGAAAAAAGTGCATAAGTGAGACATTCCCCCTTACCAAAAACTCCCATCTTAAACTTCCAAAGAATGTAACCTTTTCTACATGGTTACTAAGTAGCCTCCACTGTATGTCGTGGAATAACAGGGTCTTACTGTTTCGTCCATACCCAAGTTTGGTTATGATGTATATTGGACTAAGGCATGCCCTTACAAGTGTGGTGAACAGCATGATGTCTTGGAGTCTCTCCCCTATTGTCTTTTCTTACATTGTGAATATTTTAGTGCCTATTTGTATCCCCGCTCCCCACCCACCCACCTATGAACCCACACATGGACATACACACTCATACACTCACTGGAGGAAAAATAAAATGTCATGTTCAGCCCAGATTGTGTGTGCATGTATGTATTATCCGTGTGGTGTGTGTCCATTCAGCATGTCCATGTACAGGAGCCCAGGCAGGTGCCATGGAGCATAATCCTATACCGTGTCCCTAATGGCGCACCGGAGTACCACGTCCCAGCGCGCAGGGTGCACTGATTACGCACTGATTACGCACCCGAAACACCACACTCAAGCACCGCCACCAGCGACACGGCTATAGCCTCAAACTCATTATTAATTTAATCGTATTAATCTACTTTATCTACCTCTATCTCCGCTGGCACCTCTGGAGGAGTGGTCGTTGTCTCTTGCTCTCGTCCGATGTTCTGTCCGTAAACTTTCTGGAAGGGGACTGACTGCGCTTTCCCCCTCTTAGCTTCATACAGGCGCTGATCCATGGCAAGTATCACTCCTTTCTCTCGTAGGCCACGTTCTGCCTCCTCAGGAGTCGTGTAGATCGTTGGTTCCCCCTCGCCGAAAACCTTCAATTTCGCTGGGTATAGCAGGTGCGATTTCACGTTTTTCTCCTTGAGTAATCTCCTTAATGGGACGTATCGGTTTCTCTCCTTTTGAACTTTGCTTGTGAAGTCCTGTGAAAAGTAGATGCGCTCCTCATCCAGACTGATGTTCTTCGCCCAAGCTGTCTGTAGGATTTGTTGCCGGATATTCCAATTCGGAAAACGCACCACAATCGACCGGGGACTTCTTGCACTATCTTGTGTTTTCCCCGTGGTTTGTTGGCTACTATTTGAGGGTGAACGATAGGCTGCTTCAATCTGTAATAGTCCAGGAGGAAGCTCCAGTTTATCCTCGAGAAATGTTCTCATAAATCCGACCATGTTTCCTCCCTCTGTGCCTTCTTTAATATTGTATATCCGTAGGTTATTCTGACGAGCTTTGTTCTCAAGATGCTCAAGCCTTTCATTCAGTCTTTTTTGCTCTTGTTTCAGCCATTCTATCGTCTCATTTGCACCGGTCTCTCTTTCTTCCAGTTCATGTATGCGTTGTTCAGCTTCCTTTATATTGTCATTTGCTTCTTCTAATCCCGAACGTATTTGGGTAACATCAGCTCTTACTTGTTTTAATTCCGTCGAAAAAGTCCCGAAGTCTTGTCGAAGTTCTGCAATCTGTTTGGATATTTCCTCCTTGAAGTCAGTCAGCATGGCCTTCAATCTGTTTGGATATTTCCTCCTTGAAGTCAGTCAGCATGGCCTTCAAACTTTGTTCCAGCTTTTTGTCCGCCATTGCTTCCTCAGCCACACTTGATTTCTTCTTCTTTGATTTCTCTCGTGGAGTTTCTTGAGCAACTGTGCCAGATCTTAAATTCATTACTTTTTGTCCATGAATTCGAGTTTAAAAGTTCATTCAAAGGCACGATACTTTGATTTATAAATTAGACGTCAGGGTTTGTGCGGAGCTACTCACACCGACATCTCACCTCACCGGAAGTCTCGTGAAGTTTTGCAGTTCCAGTTGAAGGTCTTGGTTTACCAACAAGGTGGGATGTTGATGGGTATACAGTTGAAGGTCTTGGTTTACCAACAAGGTGGGATGTTGATGGGTATACAGTTGAAGGTCTTGGTCTACCAACAAGGTGGGATGTTGAATTTGGCTTTTGCCTCGACTGGAAGCCTGGCCATTTAAATCAAATGCATAGCCTAATCATGTCAATGTTGCAAGAAAGCAATCTAAATAAGTCATTGACATTTGTTTAGTTTTAAATCACTTGGGGAGACAGCTTACATGATCCAGATGTTGCGTTGTCATGGACTACAGGTAGGAATACAGTTTACGGTTTAAAATAGTTTTCATACACAACGCAATGGCTAATAATTGGATATAGGCCATTGCTATGCATCTGCTAAAATGTATGGTCATAGTCAGTTACCTTGTCAACCCACATAAGGCAAATAATATTCTGATATGACAACATTTACTTTTTCTTTTGTTTACCACAAAGTCCGGTATAATACAGCCTAACCATGTAGGCATTAAGACAAGTATCAGTAGCTTAATCCAAGTAGTTAGTTGTTTATTTGTCGTCTTCCAGAAATGCAAACCAACGTGGACGCACGAGGACGCTCGTGCCCAAAACTAAACTCGTGCATGAGCTGTCATCTACCAATCAGCATGTAAAAACTGGTGCCGGAAGTTGCAACCATGTAGCGCCATGTTTTCAAAAATGTCGGCGGCCAAATGCCATGCTAAGTGGCTGAAGCTAACCCTTCAAATCCTGACCCCCTGATCTAAACTATCGCTCACTGTCTGTCTCTAGCCTGTCAATTAATCTATATCACTAACCTATCAATCACAAGAATGCACTATAAATCGCTATATCTCTATATGTCTCTATGTCGCTATATCTCTCAAAATCTCTCTCCTCACAAAAAACCCACAAAGATAGGATGTGCTTGAATGACTTTTAAGCATTCTGGGACTTTGTAATTTAGATCAAACAGGTGTTTACTCGGGTAATTCGCGCGGCAAGTGTGCCACCTGTCCAAACCAAATTGAAACACCACGAAGCCTCACTAAGCCATGGTCACGTGACATGGGCGTTTTGAACCACACTTCGAAACACTGTTCGAAACACTTACGTTTCGGAAGCTCGACACTGTTTCGAAACGTCAGCTTCGAGCGTCACATCCCTAGTTTCTACCTAGTATGCATTGCATTTAACCCAGCATGCATTGCGTTCAACCCAGAATGCATCACATCAAGTCAGATCTGCACAGCAATGCATCAAGTCGAACAAGCCTATTGCCATATTGATGACTCCATGTTTAATGTGGGTAGGTTTAGAGTAGGGTTGCCATATTGATGACTCGATGTTTAATGTGGGTAGGTTTAGAGAAGGGTTGCCATGACGACCCCATGTTTAATATGGGTAGGTTTAGAGTAGGGTACAAACTGAGCAAGCTTGTGAATTGACATCAGCAAATAAAGTAATTGCTGAAGTAAGTTGTCATTTTTTCAGAAAGTTGGTGTCAGCAGGTATAAAGGTTTAAAGGGTAAACTCTTACATTTTAAAGTTAAAAACTTTTACACCATTGTGGAGTTTGTATGTTATGCAATAATACCACAATGCATTCATTCATTTACCAGTATGTCTACATGAAACAATAGTCATTCATTCATTGTTCAAAATTGAAATAAAAGTTAATTTCTAGAGTAAATTGAAATAAACGACAGCCTGACTACACAACGTTGTTCTAATAGTGGTTATTTCTCACTTTTACTAAATATATGGGCACAAATTCTATTCTATGCTCTGCCATCTTGGATTTGATTGAATTCTGGACTTTTTCAAGATAAGTTTCAAGCAACGGATTGGACTCATCATTTGCATAAAAGAGACATTTCATCTATTTACATTTACATCTGTCAGTTATATTACAAAGGCCATTGTCCTCGGAGCAACTTGCCCGGGAACTGAACCCACAGTTGTTAATGTTACTGCATGCTAGCCCAGCTCCTTGACCACTACGCTACCACCTACTGCATGCTAGCCCAGCTCCTTGACCACTACGCTACCACTTACTGCATGCTAGCCCAGCTCCTTGACCACTACGCTACCACCTACTGCATACTAGCCCAGCTCCTTGACCACTACGCTACCACCTACTGCATGCTAGCCCAGCTCCTTGACCACTACGCTACCACCTAGCCGTGAATCTCAGAATAGTGGTGACCAAAGAATACTTCTCAGGATAGCGTGACAGCAGTTGCGACAGTCAACACAATGAGAGGAATAACAGATCAGTGATCAATAACAACTGGAATCTTAAAACAGTAAGAGTAGTCAAACTGCATCTCACCACAACGGTATAACAGTGCTCATATCGGCCACAGTTATGGCACCACACAAGTATAACAGTGCTCATATCGGCCACAGTTATGGCACCACACAAGTATAACAGTGCTCATATCGGCCACAGTTATCGGCCACAGTTATGGCACCACAACGGTATAACAGTGCTCATATCGGCCACAGTTATCGGCCACAGTTATGGCACCACACAAGTATAACAGTGCTCATATCGGCCAAAGTTATCGGCCACAGTTATGGCACCACAACGGTATAACAGTGCTCATACCGGCCACAGTTATCGGCCACAGTTATGGCACCAAAGATCTGCACAGCAATGCATCAAGTCGAACAAGCCTATTGCCATATTGATGACTCCATGTTTAATGTGGGTAGGTTTAGAGTAGGGTTGCCATATTGATGACTCGATGTTTAATGTGGGTAGGTTTAGAGAAGGGTTGCCATGACGACCCCATGTTTAATATGGGTAGGTTTAGAGTAGGGTACAAACTGAGCAAGCTTGTGAATTGACATCAGCAAATAAAGTAATTGCTGAAGTAAGTTGTCATTTTTTCAGAAAGTTGGTGTCAACAGGTATAAAGGTTTAAAGGGTAAACTCTTACATTTTAAAGTTAAAAACTTTTACACCATTGTGGAGTTTGTATGTTATGCAATAATACCACAATGCATTCATTCATTTACCAGTATGTCTACATGAAACAATAGTCATTCATTCATTGTTCAAAATTGAAATAAAAGTTAATTTCTAGAGTAAATTGAAATAAACGACAGCCTGACTACACAAAGTTGTTCTAATAGTGGTTATTTCTCACTTTTACTAAATATATGGGCACAAATTCTATTCTATGCTCTGCCATCTTGGATTTGATTGAATTCTGGACTTTTTCAAGATAAGTTTCAAGCAACGGATTGGACTCATCATTTGCATAAAAGAGACATTTCATCTATTTACATTTACATCTGTCAGTTATATTACAAAGGCCATTGTCCTCGGAGCAACTTGCCCGGGAACTGAACCCACAGTTGTTAATGTTACTGCATGCTAGCCCAGCTCCTTGACCACTACGCTACCACCTACTGCATGCTAGCCCAGCTCCTTGACCACTACGCTACCACCTACTGCATGCTAGCCCAGCTCCTTGACCACTACCACCTACTGCATGCTAGCCCAGCTCCTTGACCACTACGCTACCACTTACTGCATGCTAGCCCAGCTCCTTGACCACTACGCTACCACCTACTGCATGCTAGCCCAGCTCCTTGACCACTACGCTACCACCTACTGCATGCTAGCTTAGCTCCTTGACCACTACCACCTACTTCATGCTAGCCCAGCTCCTTGACCACTACGCTACCACCTACTGCATGCTAGCCCAGCTCCTTGACCACTACGCTACCACCTACTGCATGCTAGCCCAGCTCCTTGACCACTACCACCTACTGCATGCTAGCCCAGCTCCTTGACCACTACGCTACCACTTACTGCATGCTAGCCCAGCTCCTTGACCACTACGCTACCACCTACTGTATGCTAGCCCAGCTCCTTGACCACTACGCTACCACCTACTGCATACTAGCCCAGCTCCTTGACCACTACGCTACCACCTACTGCATGCTAGCCCAGCTCCTTGACCACTACGCTACCACCTACTGCATGCTAGCCCAGCTCCTTGATCACTATGCTACCACCTACTGCATGCTAGCTCAGCTCCTTAACCACTTACTGCATGCTAGCCCAGCTCCGTGACCACTACGCTACCACCTACTGCATGCTAGTCCAGCTCCTTGACCACTACACTACCACCGCCACATTTGGCCCTATCTAGCTGGTGACATAATGTCCACTCGCGGCTTGTCACTGTAAATGCCAACTCTGATTGAAAATGAATGGCAGCTGGTGGCTTTGCCTCTGTCTCTTGTAGATAATGTGACCAAGGGGATAGAGGGTGCTGCTGTGACTATGTGTTGCCACAGTACTATGTAGGACCCTGTAGGATTAGAAGAATGCTGTTGGGGCCATTGGGACTGTGTGTTTTGATTAGGTCTCAGTGCTCACCATATGTGTTTGCCTGTGTATTTCTGAATTCAGGTTGAACATTTCTCACTTGCACATAAATAAATACTAAAATCACCAGTTAGAAAATAAGTAGTTCTAATGTGGTCACTGCATTGTCCATTATCTCTTCCACATTCCTATAGTTATAATGTGGTCACTGCATTGTCCATTATCTCTTCCACATTCCTATAGTTCTGTCATCAGTTGAGGAGGGTTGAAGGAGAAGCTGTGCATGAAGGGGCGGAGACAGTGATGTCATGGCCAGCAGCACCCAAACAGACAAACAGGAAGTCCAGCACAATGTGGAAGCAGGTCAGTCACCTTGTGTACTCATCAGCACAAAACACTACATTGGTTTGCATTGGTTAGAACATGAAAGCATATGGCTAAAGAACACCACATTGGTTGGAACATAAGAGCATATGGCTAAAGAACCCCACATTGGTTAGAACTTAAGAGCATATTGCTAAAGAACACTGCATTGGTTAGAACTTAAGAGCATATGACTAAAGAACACTACGTTGATTGGAACTTAAGAGCATATGGCTAAAGCTTGCTTGTAATGATGCACGGCTGTAAGCATTTGGGTCAAATCTGTGTCCACAGGTGCAGGTGCTGAGAGTCGGACATCTGCAGCATCTCCAGCTAAAGCCACAGGTACTGTAATCCCTGCGACAGCACCGCTGTCACACTATCCTGAAAAATATTCTTTGGTCATCACTGTTCTGAGATTTACGGCTCCCATTGACTTCCATTCAAAACATCAAAACAACACTTCCAAAATGTGCTCAAACTAAAACCGGTGACTCATGCCAGCAACCATTTCACTTTGACTTAAGCAATGTGGAGAAAAACTGCCAGCCCCTAAGACTGCCCATTATTCAAATGTATGCTCATCTAATGTGAGTAATTGCATTCAAAAACGTACCTTAATGATACACCACAATTTATAAAATAACAAAGTTTGAAAAGAAAAACACAACATATCAGATGAATTAGACAAATAAGATTTTCTACAGTAATTTCCTGTTAAATTAAAAATGTAGCCGCAGCTGTGGCGCAACTGGCTGGGGCACCTGCACCGTACGCCGGCGACCCGGGTTCGATTCCCGCCCCGTGGTCCTTTCCGGATCCCACCCCGACTCTCTCTCCCACTCGCTTCCTGTCGTTCTCCACTGTCCTATCTGATTAAAGGCATAAAAAGCCCAAAAATATACTTAAAAAAAAAAATGTAATGGCGCTATTGCACTGCACGTCCACCAGATGGCACCATTTCACTGCTTGCTTACAGCTACATAAGGCTTGAAGTGCAGTGCCATCCCCCCATCTGGTGGCCATGAAATATGTAATGTAGCCCATTATATTTATTAGAAAAGTAACGACCGTCGAATAATCTTGTACTTCCTCACCAATTATTCTTCTAATCTATCTGGTTAATTGTGTTTTTCTACTTTGTTCCTTTATTAATTGTGGTGTAATATTGAGATACATCTTTGAATGTAATTACTCTGACATTCGACATTAGATGACCATAAATTTGAACAATGGGCACAGTCTTAGGAACGGACAGATTTTATAAGATTTCTCCACATTGCTTTAGCCAATTTATGTTATTTTTGCTGTATATATCTTCTACCAGAATGTAGTTTATTATCAAAGTGAAATGGTTGCCGGCATGAGTCACCAGTTTTAGTTTGAGCACATTTTGGAAGTATTGATTTGATGTGTTGAATGTAAGTCAATGGGAGCCGTGAATCTCAGAATAGTGGTGACCAAAGAATACTTCTCAGGATAGCGTGACAGCAGTTGCGACAGTCAACACAATGAGAGGAATAACAGATCAGTGATCAATAACAACTGGAATCTTAAAACAGTAAGAGTAGTCAAACTGCATCTCACCACAATGGTATAACAGTGCTCATATCGGCCACAGTTATGGCACCACACAAGTATAACAGTTCTCATATCAGCCACAGTTATGGCACCACACAAGTATAACAGTGCTCATATCGGCCACATTTATGGCACCACACAAGTATAACAGTGCTCATATCGGCCACAGTTATGGCACCACAACGGTATAACAGTGCTCATACCGGCCACAGTTATCGGCCACAGTTATGGCACCACAACGGTATAACAGTGCTCATACCGGCCACAGTTATCGGCCACAGTTATGGCACCACAACGGTATAACAGTGCTCATACCGGCCACAGTTATGGCACCACAACGGTATAACAGTGCTCATACCGGCCACAGTTATGGCACCACAACGGTATAACAGTGCTGAGGGTGCTGTGGCGCAGCAGGCTACAGCGCCCGTACCATGTACGGGTCCGAGTGGCCACGGGGATCCAGGTTCGAATCCGACCTGCGGTCATTTCCTGATTCCCAGCCCATCTCTCTCTCTCCCACTTACTTCCTGTCACTCTTCACTGTCCTGTCCAAATAAAGGCAAAAATCCCTGCAAAATATACTTATAAAAAAAATATTTATATAACAGTGCTCATATCGTTATGTCACCACACAGGTATAACAGTGGTCATATCGGCCACAGTTATGGTTTTGCCACAGGATGAAATCACAGCATAAAACTCTCTCCTTACAGATCAAGTGTTTAATGCTCGGAGTGAACTCATAAACGGGATTGGAGATGCTGCTCTCAAAGATCTGCTGGATGGCCTTCAGAAACCCAACTGTGACATGGGCCCCGTCATTACAAACAGGGAGAGGAATGAGGTTCTGCAGAATCACAGTGTGACTGAGGACCAGGTGACCTGCCTGGTTGACATGGTGTGGAAGAAGGGTGAACGGGCCTGTGAGAGATTTCTCTCCCTCCTTAAAGACAAGGAGCCTGGTGTCTATGGTGAGTGCCCAGTGTAATGGATGACCATTATGGCTAACCAAGCCTCCAGTGAACATGTTGATATAGTGCTGCAGAGGGGTGAACTTGGCCTCTATGGTGAGTTGGGTTTGTAGCAGGGCTTTGAACCGGTTCAAGGAACGAAAACGAAAACCGGGAACTTTTTGTATTTGACAGGGAACAGAAACGAAACCGGAAACGTTATTATTTTTTATGTTCTGGAACAGGAACACTTATTTAAAAATAATGGTAACCGGTTAATACCGGTTTTATTTCGTTCCTCAAAGTTTTCGTTGCCTAATTAACTAAAAAAAAAAAGTAATTATTTCCCTGCGCACGTTACCATGACGGCTGAGGTTCACTTCCTGTGTGACATCACATCAGAGAGCGGTGGATTACAAAGTCTCCACTCCACATCTTAAATAAGAGGTAAATTACGATCCATCGTTAATTAAAACGCTCATTCCAAACACAATATCAATAGCTATATTTGTCGACTCCACGTTAATGATGGACTAGCGAACATTTGGCTAAATGGCGCCAACACCTCTGTTTGCCTAATGCACAGATGGCTTGTTACGGTATGAGTAGGCCTACTGGATGGCCTTTCCCCCCGACAGTTGGAATTTGTTGTTGCCCGAGTGGCATAACCACGTGTCTTAATAATGTTGTTACGTTTGTGTGGAAATTTTCTCTTTTAACAATAAACTACACATTTGAAATAATTGTAAGCCTATTTAATTATTATTATTAATAATAATATAATTATTATTATTTAATAATGGTTGTAATATTATTACATTTGGTTTAAGCTAGATGAGAAAGATGTGACATAATTCTATAGCATTAAACAGCTGACAGGAACGAAATTAACCGTTCCGGGAACAGTATTTTTTTGTTCTAACCGGTTCGGGAACGTCAATTTATTGGTGGAACTCATAACCGGAAACGTTATAATTCCGTTTCTGTTCGGAACGAACCGATTGAAAAAAAAAATCGGTTCAAAGCCCTGGTTTGTAGACACCTCAGTGGTCAATGGAAGTCTGGTTTAATAGCTGCCCATTACGAGTAACCAACCACCAGGAGAAAATGTGGTCTAGTGGGAAAAGCACAACACATCACTGTGATCCATGTACAATGGAACATAACATAATATAAAGTAATTTTATTGTAGAAATAATGTGTTGGTTTTGTTATGAAAAATTAGTTATTATAAGTGTAATGTAGCTGGTCCACTGATTTCTAATCATAAGGTGTGTTTTTAAGAGACATTGGCATCAGCCATAAATACCTGTAAGAAATATAAGACACATAGGGCTATATTTTGGGTCACCAGCGCATGGCGTACAGTTCGTTATTCACCGGCGCGAAGTTGAATTCGTTATTTTGCACGTTTATTTTTTAAGCATTGCGCCCAGGGGTGTGGCAATTAACAACCTAGGGAGGGACCTGGCGCATTGTCTAAAAATCGCTATCATACACCACCTAAACCTGGTCAGAAGTCAATGG
The DNA here is from genome assembly GCF_046254945.1 of Alosa pseudoharengus. Classification (NCBI taxonomy): domain Eukaryota; kingdom Metazoa; phylum Chordata; class Actinopteri; order Clupeiformes; family Clupeidae; genus Alosa; species Alosa pseudoharengus. The sequence goes on from NW_027468674.1 coordinate 5,102,827, forward strand.
CGAGTTGTTCATATGCTATTTTAAGAGCGCATGTCAACAGTCATATTGGCAGGTGCACGCACCATCCTTCTATCATTCATGAACGCACACCAGCGCACGTCCATGCAAAGCATTACAAATTGCACGATTACAATGGGAAACATAATTAGAATAAAGATATTACGAAATACTGTACATCTCATGATGAGTAGTTATTCACCATCATTTACAAATTGGTAATGACGGTTAAAAGTGATTAGGGGAGAGGCGAGAGACACGTATGGAGCACAGCTGAAGACGCACTGTCACGACATATAAGCAACTCCTCTGCAGGATAAATGTTGTTTTATTCAGTCATTTGAGCAACATTAGGGTAAGTGTTGCTTTTTCCAGCCTATGTTTTCGATGGTAACCCATTGTCAGTCAATAGTGAAAGTAACTGCATATAACTGTCTTGTCGTTGACTGACTCCTTGGTGAAGTTAGTTTCACTTTGCCAATGAGTTCAAATAATAGACGAGTGCAAATGCGTGAAGGCTATGCTAGGTTTTAGTAAAGCATGGTTTAAGAATGACTATTCCATACGGTCTCGCAAGCAGCCTCCTTCAAATGCGCCGTTGAATGCCAAAATACCGATGCATTTATTTGACATATCGCGCATTGCGCCGTTAAAGGGAATGACAGATGTCATTCTCATTGGTTTAAAATGATGTTACGCCCCAAACACACCCATATGACTGATTAAAAGACCTAGGAACACCTTGTTACGCCATGCGCTCCACTTTTGAGAACGAAACCCCTCCCAATGTGAACTGGACATCCTACTAAATTTAAATAGACTTTTGACGAGTGACGATGCACTTTAGAATGTCATGATAGGGCCCATAGAGGGTAGCAGATAAAATACTGTTTAACATTGTGGTGAATACAAACAAATACAGTCACAAGAGGCTGAGTGAGGAAGATAATGAAGATGATGAAGTTTACTTTAGTTTTATTGTCCAGAATCCTGGGTAAAACATATCCCATCAAAGCAGCATAGCAGACAATGACAAGGCCTGACATACAGTAAAGTGCTAGTGCAATGTGCAAATATGCAATAAAGTGTCTTGTTTGTTTCTATACAAAAAATGTGCTCTCCCTACTCACCCCCTCTCCATACAGCCGTACCTATGCCCAGGTAGATATATACATTCCATCATTACACCACCTGCCCACATGACTTCAATGCCAATTAGATGTCAAAATAAAAGTACCAGTACAAAACCAACACACACCATACAGAAAGTGGCATATGGCCACTATAAACATAATATTAACATTTTAATTTGTAATAATGTTTCAGACCAACAGCAAATGATCCTCAATCTTAAGGAGTGGATCTGCTCGCAGTATCAGACAGTGCAGGAGTACAACTCCCTACTTGGAGAGGATGTGCTGTTGACTGACCGCTACACTGACCTACTGATAGTCCAGAAACACAGAGAGCAGGAAGAGATAGAGGAGGAGATTCGTTTCAGAGGAGTGAGTCTCTTCAGTGCCAGCAAGGCATATCAAAGCACCACTTTGGACCAGTTTTTCAGCCCTAATGCCCGTGGAAAGATACCTAAAGTGGTCATTCTTCAGGGCCACTCTGGACATGGCAAATCCTTTATGGCACAGAAGATCATGTTGGACTGGGCATCAGGCAACCTCTACCAGGATCGATTTGAACTTATTTTACACCTGAGATGTAAAGAACTGAACCAGGTGTCCAGAGAGAGGAATGACAGGTGTGTGGTGGATCTTGTGAGTTGCAGTCAGGAATTTACCCCACTGATCTCAGAGAAACTAAAGGACTCACCACAGAAGGTGCTCTTCCTCGTAGATGGATTTGATGAACTGCGATTCACAATGAGTGAAATCAGTGACTCACCTGTCAAAGACCCTTTCACACCAGCTCCTGTTGAGGCCATTCTGAGTGCTCTGTTGAAGGGGTCAATCCTTCCTGATTGCTTCCTGCTGGTCACCACCAGGCCCACTGCTGCAGACACACTGAGCAAACTGCTCAAACACCCTCTGCGTTTCACTGAGACTCTGGGTTTCTCTGAGAAGGGGGTGCAGGAGTACTTCCAGAGGTTCTGTCAAGATCAGCAGGTAGCAGAGAAGGCATTAAGGAGTGTGAAGGCAACTGGAACACTCTTCTCTTCCTGCTCCATTCCGGTAATCTGCTGGATTGTCTGTACAGTTTATCAGGAGCAGCTAAAAAAATCTAAAATGGCTGAGCTGGAAACAACTACCTCCATATTTGTCCACTTTGTGTCCACTCTGCTGGAGCATCACTGCCAGGGTTTGAGTCAACCCGTCCCTACTCTGCTGAGGAGCCTGGGCCAGCTGGCAGAGAGAGGGATGCTGGAGCAGCAGGTCCTGTTTGAGAAGGGAAGTGTGTTTAGTACAGTCTCAGATCCAGCCAATGTTCCCTTCCTGTGCAAATTCCTCCTGAAGAAGGAAGTCCACCTGGAGGAAATGTTCAGTTTCATGCATCTCAGCTTTCAGGAGTTCTTTACTGCACTCTACTACACCTCAGACCAGAATGAGGAGAAAGTCAAAGAGCTGCTCGGTTCTGTCAAGGAATATGACGGCAAGTCCTATGTCCTACCCATCATCCAGTTTCTCTTTGGCCTCTCAAATAAGAAGGTAATACAAAACCTGAAGAAACATGAGCTGCCTTCCACTCCTTCCATTCGAGGACAGCTACAAAAGTGGATTCTTGAACTCATTGAAAAAAGTAAAGATTCAGAGAAAAGTAATGAGTTGCTGTTCATTCTCCACTGTCTCTATGAGCTCCACGAGGAGGAGTTTGTGAGGAGAGCCATGGAGGTTTGGGGTAAGATAACCTTTGACTCCATTCCCCTGACGAGTACAGACTGCTCAGTGCTGCTGTACTCCCTGCAGCGCTGCCCGACCATCAGAAGCCTGGAGCTCTGGGAGTGCAACATCACAGCAGAGAAGCTGAGGATGCTGCAACCTGCACTGAGCAGGTGTGAGGAGCTGGGGTGAGTGTGTGTGTGTATGTGGAATACAAACAAATGTAGCCACATAAATAAACACTTTAGATATATTAAAGTTCAGTTTGATTTCCTATTAAAACAGCCTACCAGTCACATTCATATGGAAGCTTAAAGCCGACATTGTCTTCAGTGCTGGTTGACTATGTGTTTGTGTGTTTGCAGGTTAGTTGTTGAGGAGCTGTCCGATGCTGATGTGAATGATCTGATCTCAGCTCTGGGGAAAGGAAAGATCCTGAGTGGACTAGGGTAAGAACTGTATTCATATGAACACTTTCACTTGTTTATTTGTGTTTCTTGTGTATTGAAAGAGTGAGTGTGTTTGAAGGAAAATGTTTACAGTCAGAAAGCCAAAATTGAAGATCTCAGTGTTTGGCATATGTAAGTAAGAATGATGTCAATTTTAGTTGATACTAATGGTTTGTGATTTGTTAGTGATTTTGGTTTTGACGATTAATAGGCTTAGTTGTAGATTGGCCGCTGTGTGAAATCCCCTACCTATAGCACTTCTGTGTGTATTTGAAATCGTTTTGGTACCCATGTGTAGACACATTGGAAGAGAAGAGCCGTTAGATGGAAGGAATGCACTATCCTGACTGTGCTTGCGTGCTTACTCAGTGAGAATTATGCTTTAGGAAAGTATAATATTACAGAACTTTTGTTTATTGCTTATTCATTTGGAAACTGGATTCACATTGCTCTAGATCAGTGGTCACCAACCTTTTTGAGCCCAAGATCCCTAACCTCGCCCTGAACAAAGGCAAGATCTACCTTGAAGCGTCAAAAGAAAATCAAAGCTAAAATACTTCCAATTTAAGGCCTTTTATTTAGGCAAATGTATCAGGTCAAAAATATCACATCCTCCACCCCCTTATACAGGCGTCAATGAGATAACAACACTTTAACATAGTCTTTACTTACATGATTTTGGTTTTGATTTTCTAATTGGAGTAAGTGTTTGTGAGAAATTGTGACAATACGTCATGATAAATTTGATGTTTGATCGCTGTTTTGGTATGAAGCATCTTTCACGTAATTAATGCGTACTCTAGAAAGTGAAAGTAACCTAAGCCTAGGCCTACAATGCACTCCGTGTCTGTGCACGTCCGCAATCGATTACATTCTTGAAATGGAGAACAAATTCCTGATCGCTAAACTTTTGTTTTTTATTTTCTGTCAGTTAGCAGTTGATAGAAGCACCTAACATAATTTGACTTCAGCGGTGACAAGTCCTGTTGCGAGAGAGAGAGAGAGAGAGAGAGAGAGAGAGAGAGAGAGAGAGAGAGAGAGAGCGCACCTGCAAAGTGGTGCTGTGCGCGTGTGTGTGTCTGCATGGGGTTACGTTCGGTTCAAGTCAGAAGTTGGTTCGTCCGGTCCCGCATTCACGCTGCTCCATTATTAGATTAACGTTATCAGACACTGTAAATGTATGCAGGAATTTCTCGCATTATGATGGCTAGGTCTTGAATAAATCATGCGCTATCCTATCCCACGCTGAAATGTAGGCTACGCCCTGCAAATTTTGGCGAACATGTGGGAATTTGGTGACTGTTTTTAATTGTCCTGTTATTCTCGGGATCTACTGAGCAAGTCCTAAAGATCTACATGTCGATCGCGATCGACGGGTTGGCGACCACTGCTCTAGATAAATATATTTTACGTTTTGCACACATTCATTACTTTCCACAATTGGTCCGGGATTGACACCAATGCTCAGCCAGCCGGGAGTCAGAAATCTCAGAGAGCTTTATTCACGAATATCCGGAGACATACGTTGTGTTGCTAACAGACACAGTCTGATGTTACAAACAAGGAAACACTTTTTATACCCTCAGGACAAACCAGACAAGACATGACATCTCTATTAATGGTACGCAAACCATTTTACGACCTGGTTACTCAAGCAGTTGACCATATCTATAATGTTGTATCCCCTAACGACCGACATCTATGGAATCCACTCAAGATTGACCCCAAGACAGTAAATAAGGTCTTAGGTGCCAGCCGGAGCAGAGGCCGTCCTTCTCTAAGGCACAAGCAGCATGGTTGCACAAACACCTTGAACATGCCATTCCACAGAATCTCATAAATCTCCCCTTCACTTTCTGCTTACAGCAGCATCTCCCTCTTTAACATGTTCACAGAGCACACCAAAAGAGTAAATGGTTGACACCTTTAAGGCCAAAATTTCTTACTGCAATCTGCTGCCATAACAGATATTAGGGGCAGCCATAGAATTTACAGAACTGTATACAGTCTATGGGGCAACATAAAAACTAAAATATAACAAAGTACCAGTTATTTGGGTATTCTTTATAAAAAGACATATGACAAGGTGTTAAAGGGTACTGAGAAAGTTCCCCTTTCTAGGAAGGAGGCAAACCACTTCAGAGCAGTGCCTCGAATGTAGTGTAGTGACGAATGTAGTGATCCACAGTATCAAAAGCTGCGCTGAGCTACAACAACATTAACAACGGTTGTTTGTGACTCTGACAAGTGTTGCAGGGACAGAGGAATTAGTCAATAGTTTTGGTTATGACTACACCACCTCGGTGGGGGGCACATGATGCTTTATAACTTTATAACTTCATAGACCAGAATTAATTACTAAGGGCCCTATCATGACATTCTAAAGTGCATCGTCACTCGTCAAAAGTCTATTCAAATTTAGTAGGATGTCCAGTTCACATTGGGAGGGTTTTCCTTCTCAAAAGTGGAGCGCATGGCGTAACAAGGTGTTCCTAGGTCTTTTAATCAGTCATATGGGTGTGTTTGGGGCGTAACATCATTTTAAACCAATGAAAATGACATCTGTCATTCCTTTTAACGGCGCAACGCGCGATATGTCAAATAAATGCATCGGTATTTTGGCATTCAACGGCACATTTGAAGGAGGCTGCTTGCGAGACCATATGGAATAGTCATTCTTAAACCATGCTTTACTAAAATCTAGCATAGCCTTCACGCATTTGCACTCGTCTATTATTTGAACTCATTGGCAAAGTGAAACTAATTTCACCAAGGAGTCAGTCAACGACAAGACAGTTACGTATATGCAGTTACTTTCACTATTGACTGACAATGGGTTACCATCGAAAACATAGGCTGGAAAAAGCAACACTTACCCTAATGTTGCTCAAATGACTGAATAAAACAACATTTATCCTGCAGAGGAGTTGCTTATATCTCGTGACAGTGCGTCTTCAGCTGTGCTCCATACGTGTCTCTCGCCTCTCCCCTATCACTTTTAACCGTCATTACCAATTTGCAAATGATGGTGAATAACTACTCATTATGAGATGTACAGTATTTCGTAATATCTTTATTC
>NW_027468674.1:5114179-5261679 GCF_046254945.1 Alosa pseudoharengus
ATGGCACACATGAACTCCCTCGGTAGATAATAATGCTGGGCCTTACGTCTCATGTGTGTAGCATATATGTCTGCCAATTGTCTCTGGCCTTTACCAACTATTTTACTGCCCAGCTTAACAATTCTGGATAGCTTGTTTCTGTTCTTAACCCCCAGGTTTCCAAACCAAGTATACATATCAAATGTCAGCACACTCTCAATCAGACTCCTGTGCACAGTCTCTAAAATTTCCTTGCTGACCCCATATGAGTTCAACTTCCTAAGTAGATATAAACGCTGCATCGCCTTTTTAAAAATGCAAACTCACGGCTAACAGCTCGATGTCAGGGCTACAGAATCTCTCCTTCACATGGACATGTCCAGGGTTACACCATCTGTTGTTGATGTACACAGCAAGCCCCCCTCCTTTCTTCTTACTGCTCTGTCTGTGATCTCTGTCCGCCCGCACAATCTAAAAGTCTGAAACAGTGACGTTTGAGTCTGGAATAAGTTCCTGCGGCCATGTCTCGGTCAAACACACAACACTGCATTCCCGATACTCCCGCTGTAGCCTCGTCAGCACTCCAAGCTCGTCCATCTTGTTGGCAAGGGACCTGACATTTCCCATGACGGTCGAGGGAAGAAAAGGTTTATATTTTCTCCTCCTCGCTCTCCGTATGACCCCAGCCCTGCATCCTCTTCGTCTCCTCTTTAACTGGCCGGCTATATGGGATCTCGCTCCAGGCACTAGTATGGGTTTGGAGAGTGCAATCAGCTGGTCGCGAAGGTAAACAATATTCCCGTTGGCATGGTGAACTCGGCAAGAGGAATATCAACCAAATGAGGTGTTTGGCCAACAGAAAGCACAACCAGACACACAAAAAAAGACAATTACACAAAAACGTTATCAGAGCTGCTGTAACAGGCTGCCACTAGTAACAATCCAATCATATGAATGAATGTGGTGAATGTCACTGGGGGACGGTGTGCATATGGTTCCTCTGTGCTTTGTTGATGGTTCAGCGTAGCTGTGCTTTGCTTGTCTCAGTTTTCTGCCTGACAGGCTGTGCTTACCTGAGCTGTGCTGACAGCTGAGGAGTCTCTCCGCTCCTCACTCACACATCAGCTCACAGGATCTGACACACTGTGCATTTGGATCCTCTGTGCTGTGCTTCACCTGACTCACTGTTCTGATTGGCAGGGTGTACCTACTGGAGGGGGCTGATACAGCTGAGAGTCTCTGTTCTGGTCTTGCGATGGGAAGAGAGGAGGAAGATTTCTGGTGCGTCATTTTCACTTTCTCATTAAGCTACATTGTAATTCACTTCCCAAATAACAATTATACAGGAAACAAATTTAGTCAGTATGAATTAGAACTAAAAATATGTATGGTGTGTGTGGTATATTGTAAAATGATTAATGACATTGTCCTGTTGGGGGCGCTATGGTAATGGTATGTAGGTGCTGGAGTGGGACTTAAAGGAACACGCCACCCAATGTCAGTAGTAATATATGTTCTTACCTTAACTTTCACGAGTTGAGTCATACCTCTCCCGTGTCCGTACGTGCACTCAAACGCTCTGGTGCGCGGCTGGACTGTGTTAGCATGTTGCTATGCTAGCGGGCTTTGACGGCAACTAAGCGTAGAAGTAATCAAAAACATCCACGTTTTACCGACTTAAATACAGTTGCACGAGTAGTTAATAGAAATGCTACGGCCACGCAACATGAAACGTGGCGATTTTCCAAGCGAATAAACCGGAGAACTACAATGTGTGGCGCAATAGCACTTGGGAGTAGTTCGACCTAGCGTAGTAGTATTGTTAACACCTAATTGTAGATCCTATCCACCACAGAGTTTAGAATCCATGCTGGATCGACCCTCAGCCTCTCCCTCCCCTCTGAGCGAGAGAGAGGCACACACACTAGAGATGCGCTGATGGGCTATTATTTCAACCATAACTGCATAGCAAAACTTATCATCCATCAGCCATCCATCAACACCAAAGTTTTTTGACCAATGTTAGAAATGGCACCAGTCCACCATCCGCTGGTTGTTTTAATGTAGGCTATATGGGTGATGCAGCGCTGCTGACGTGAGGCTAGAAAGCCCTTGCTTGTTCTAGGAAGACTGATCCAATGCAGCAAATATATTAAAAGGCTAAAGTCGTACATTGGCTATGTTGTAGCCTATCCCCAGAATATCAGCAGCAAACTCAGTCTCTGTCTCGCAAAACAGTCTCCAAATAAAACGCACATCGGCCTGTTGCCTTTTCTGCCAGCTTGTGAAAATATATCGTCCAAAATGTTTGATTGCATTGCATTCTCCACATTTTTAGCTACATTTTCATGTACCACATCAGCATTTTTGTTCAGTGAATCTTTTGTAAATTGCTTTGAAATGAATTGCGCTGTCTGTCTGAAAAAGACGCGCTCGTGCAGTCAAAATGAATGGGAGTCTTCAGAACAGGCTTTCAGTCACCCTGACATAACAGTGTGTAAAGTAGCCTATAATGTGAATGACTTGTTATTTTATCAAGGATTTCTTTCTTTTTGCAAAAAATAAAGTACAATAGGCATTAATTAGTAGGCCATGAGCATGTTGAAATTATGTGGCAAATTGCGTTTTTTATTACAATGATAAAATTGTAAAAGGACGTGACCGAAGCTGAGGCAAGCCAGGCAATAGGCCCGACGGTAATTGTAAAGCAATTTACAAAAGATTCACTGAACAAAATTGCTGATGTGGTACATGAAAATGTAGCTAACACAGTCCAGCCGCGCACCAGAGCGTTTGAGTGCACGTACGGACACGGGAGAGGTATGACTCAACTCGTGAAAGTTAAGGTAAGAACATATATTACTACTGACATTGGGTGGCGTGTTCCTTTAAGGGAGAGGAAATAAAGTGAGAGCATGTTCGGAACACAGTTGACTGACTCAAGCGTAATTGAATTCAAGGAACACAACAGTGTGAGCATGGAAATGGTCAGTCTTATATTCCTTCCCTTCCCTTCAGGCTGGAGATTCTCCACTATGGAGATTCCTCTCCTGAATCTGAAACCTCTGGACTGGATCTAGATCTGCTGTTCCCCTCACATATCTCTGACATCATACTGAGGGAGATCCTCCACAGTTTCCATCAGCTGAGACGTTTCACAGACAAGTGAGAAATAGTTTTTTTATGGGTTTGTGTGTGTGTGTGTATAGTATAGTATGTATACCGTATTTTCCGGACTATAAGTCACACTTTTTTTCATAGTTTGGCTGGTCCTGCGACTTATAATCAGGTGCGACTTATATATGAAAAAAATTATATAATTGAACATGTTTTTAAATGTTAATTTATATTAACTGACATGAACCCTACATAAAACTTAATCGTCTACAGCCTTGAGAGAGCGCTCTCAAATGCACAAGTTGTGAAACACACGTGCATACTTAAATCCTCAAATTACTGCCGGGATTCTATTTATAGCTGGGCCTCAGATTCGGACAAATAAAAGCCAGTATAATTTTGTTTCAATTTAAGTCATAAAATAGCTCTTCTTAATAATTTATATTGTTGGTTGGTTTAATATTGTTGCCAACGAAGTCATTGTCCTACACCATGAGTCTCCAACACATTGCTCTCAAGCTACCAGTAGCACGCAGCCCCAGGTTAACCTACATTTAAACACAATTGTTGCTGCCAGGCATCAGCCTATGAATTTTATAAAAAAGTAAATCATGCATAATTTAAAAAATAACAAAATTCTTAGACCTCTTTGGCTATACGGAATAAGGTTTCCCTTGCAGCACAGCACACGTTCCATGAATGAATGAAAGCGGATGCCTTATCTCGCAATAAGCGGATGGACATCCCGACACTCTTTCATACATGAAACTTAATAGTGACCCAATGCCATTGATAGCCTACCGGTATGCTGCTCCAAACGAAAAGTATAGGCCTATGTCTCACAGTAAAACACAAGAAATGAAGGCCTATAGCTGACTCGAATAGGCTACAAGCCATGGTCCAAATAAAGGTGCTGTGCTTTGCCCAGCCATAAATTCAGGATTCACGATAGTCTGTCCCTAAACATTCCTCACCCGTTATCTGGACATGCATGAAAACATTTGAAAACAAAACTCACTGCCATGTAATATTTGATCGCTGTTTTGCTACTAATTATCTTTCACGTGAATACACACAGAAAGTGAAAGTAGGCCTACTATGCGCTCCGTGTCTGTAGCTGTCTGTTCACGTCCGCAATCGATTATAACGTTCCTCAAATGGAGAACACATCCATGTTCTCTCGCGTTATATTATAGGCTGTCATGCTTCTGTGTTTGCGGTTCCTGATCGATAAACGTTTGTTTTCCTTTCCTGTCGATAGCGGTTGATGTAGAAGCACGTAATAGGCTATAATAATTTTACTTTAGCGGTGACAAATCCTGCTGAGAGAGAGAGAGAGCAAAGAGAGAGAGGCACCCCCAAAGTGGTCCTGCGCGTGCGTGTGTGTGTCTCTGCATGGGGTTCAATTGAAGTCAGAGTTGGTCGGCTTTCAGGCCGCTCCATTATTAGATTAACGTCAGACAGCGCTGTAAAATGTGTGGGAATTTCTCGCATTATGATGGCTAGCGTTGCAGTACTTTTATTAGTATGCTCAATACTTAGTAATAATTTATGCGCACTCCCGCGCTGAAATTTAGGCCCTGGTTTTAAATGCGCATCTTTTTTTCTCTCGCTCTCTCAGCGAGCATTTGTTCTGCTGCCAGCTTGTCTCAATACGCTATATCGTCCAAAATGCTTGATTGCATTTCATTCTCCACATTTTTAGCTAAAATTCCATGTACCACATCAGCATTTTTGTTCAGTGAATCTTTTGTAAATTGCTTTACAATAGCGTCGGGCACTTGTCAGCAGCCTTCGGCTTGCCTCTTGCCACTATTCACTCCTTCGTCTTCAAGATTCCCTGTAGAATTCTCAATATTTTTGGCCTCAATGTGTTCAGTTACATAGTCTGTCTGTTCTTAGTCTTGGATTTTGTGAAATAAATTTCTAAATATCACCTGCTTGCTGCAGCTTCGGTCTGCACGTCCTTTTAAAACCGCATATTTTTCTCTCTCGAGCATTTAATCTGCTGCCGGCTTGTCTCTCCACATCGTCCAAAATGCTTGATTGCATTGCATTCTCCACATTTTTAGCTACATTTTCATGTACCATATAAGCATTTTTGTTCAGTGAATCTTTTGTAAATTGCTTTACAATTACCGTCGGGCCTATATGCCTATTGCCTGGCTTGTCTCAGCTTCGGTCACATCCTTTTAAAAACGTCTTTTTCTCTATCGTGAGCATTTAATCTGCTGCCAGCTTGTGACTCCACATCGCCCAAAATGCTTGATTGCATTGCATTCTCCACATTTTTTGGAAAAATTTCATGTATCATATCAGCATTTTTGTTCAGTGAATCTTTTGTAAATTGCTTTACAATTACCGTCGGGCCTATAGGCCTATCGCCTGGCTTGCTTCAGTCACGTCTAAAACTGCATCTTTTTCTCTCTTGTGAGCATTTAATCTGCTGCCAGCCTGTGACTCCACATCGCCCACAATGTTTGATTGCATTGTATTCTCCACATTTTAGATACATTTTGGTGTACCACATGGTATTTTCTTTCAGTGAATCTTTTGCTTTGCAATGACCTTACCTCCTCTTGGCTGCCTTCACTCCTTTGTCTTCATTAACATTAATCTTTTTGGCCTCAATAATCCAGTTACATAGTCTCTGTTTTTGGTTTTGGATTTTGTGAAATACATTTCTAAATAAATGCGACTTATAGTCCAGTGCGACTTATATATGTTTTTTTCCTGTTCATGACGCATTTTTTGACTAATGCGACTTATACTCAGGAGCGACTTATAGTCCGGAAAATACGGTATATACTCTTTTGATCCCGTGAGGGAAATTTGGTCTCTGCATTTATCCCAATCCGTGAATTAGTGAAACACACTGCACACAGTGAGGTGAAGCACACACTAATCCCGGCGCAGTAAGCTGCCTGCAACAACAGCGGCGCTCGGGGAGCAGTGAGGGGTTAGGTGCCTTGCTCAAGGGCACTTCAGCCATGGCCTACTGGTCGGGGTTCGAACCGGCAACCCTCCGGTTACAAGTCCGAAGCGCTAACCAGTAGGCCACGGCTGCCCCAATAGTGTGTGTGTGTGTGTGTGTGTGTGTGTGTGTGTGTGTGTGTGTGTGTGTGTGTGTGTGTGTGTGTGTGTGTGTGTGTGTGTGTGTGTGTGTGTGTGTGTGTGTGTGTGTGTGTGTGTGTGTGTGTGTGTGTGTGTGTGTGTGTGTGTGTGTGTGTGTGTGTGTGTGTGTGTGTGTGTGTGTGTGTGTGTGTGTCAAGAGCATAATCAGCATCTGGTAACACTGGGTTCCTTTTTGTGTGTTTCTGTTTCTGTGTGTGTGTGTGTGTGCGCGCGTGTGTGTATGTTCGAATGTTCCCCTCGTCCTTTATGATAAGGTTTTATTACATAACGCTCAATTGGATTCGCGGTTCCTTTATCAACATATGTTGCGCACGGCGGCGCACAAACACCCAGCACTTCTTGATCGATGATGGAATGAATACAAAAACAAAAACTCAATGTTCGTTCACCGTGTATTAACACCATAAATATTTAACAAATAATCTCCCCCTTTCAGTCAAAAACAGCTTTTAAACCACCCTCCCCTCCCACAGCCGGCTTGGTCCCTGCACCCCGACAAACAATCACAACAAACAATTTACACAATTTCACAACAGTTCAACGAGGACAAATAATCAGTCTCTTACAATCTCAGTCCATGTGCGGCATCCGCCTGCTTCAGAAATAAAGAAAAAAGAAAGTCTTTGCCTCACCGCAGCCTTGTTTGAGTTTACGATATTCAGGAAAATGCCCAGTCCGACGCGTTTAATCCATAAAGTGGAAAAGACGATTGCGGTTTTGATTGCGCTCCAAAAACAGTCCACGTTGTCCACCAAAAAATAGTAATCCCAAAAAATACGATTGGAAAAAAAGTAACAGCGTCTTCCCAGGTAACCTGTCCCCATTTACTCCCACCTGTCATCTCTACCTGCGGCGCTCTTTCATTCAAAAACTTGTCAGTCTCTCTTCATTGGTCCGTCTATCAGACCAACCCACCTCCCAGCCTACAACTTGTGTGTTTCATAAAGGGGCAGCATAACATATTTAAATACAAAGCAACATTGAAAACAAAGTCAATAACATTTCATTGCTCATGGTTTCAGCTTCTAGTTCATTTTAAAAGTGACAAATCTTTAGTTTGTGTATTTGTTACAGTGTGTGTAGGATTAAAGAGCATGATGATTGTAACGGTGCGGCTGCCCGTTACGGCTACAGTTTATTTCATACGGGAGCTAAATCCAAAGAACGGACAACGTGTTTTACAAACACACTTTATTTGCACACATGAACACGAACGGCACCCAGCATGGGTGCAACGGCAACTGCAAAACACAAACGCATACGGGACAATATTAATTATCAGCCTTACTTTCAGGGTAGTGTTGACGAACTGACCGAAGTGTCGGTTAAATAACCCGGTTCGTGTCACTGAGCCGGGAGAATCGAGTGCCAAACGTCAAAAACCGACTCAGTGTTCCTAACATCATTTGTTTTCACATACAGAGCAATGCTGGCTTGATTGGCTGTGCTCGAGTAGGGTGACCAGACGTCCCGAAAAATTCGGGACAGTCCCGATATCCAAGCAGTTGTCCCGAATCCCGAATCCTGCCCTAATTGTCCCGAAAATTATACTCAATCGGAATACTAAGTAGTTATTTTCTGATAAACATTAAAAACTGTCCGTAGAGAGGTTGAGTCGACTGCATGCAGCCCCCGACGGCAGCTAAGTGTCTGGATGCAGCCCGGCTACTTTGTTTCTTTTTGACGTTCTATAATTAGTCGCGAATATGCACTGATTTCGCGAAGCCGAGGACATTGAATGTGCAGGCAGCGCAGCAGGCAGAGCCAGCGTGTGTGCAAAAAAAATACGTCAGAAGTTCGGCCTAATGTCCATGTCATTTTAACATAATCTACTTAATCTAACAATTATTTTGTATTCTTACTTAATGACCCATAATTTTGGCAAGGCTTGTTATTAGCGTTAGGCTATTATCCTTATTCTGAAAGGTCTGATTTTGAGGCAGACTTGATGTTTGAATAAAAATGTGTTTTGGTACAGGTTTGAAAATTCGCTGTGTAGCCCGCGAAAAAAAAAAAAGCGTCCCGAATTTCAGCCAATCTCATCTGGTCACCCTATGCTCGAGTGTTCTCGTCGCTACTCTTTCATCGTATCGCGTATTAGCGCCTCTACTGGAGTGGTAGTCTAATCAGTCAAACTATGATGAGCCTGTATGGCTCTGGGCCTCATAACCGTGGTTGTCAAACGAGTCAAACAGTTCGCTAGGTTCTCCGGGCCTCGTAACCGTGGCTGCCACACGAGTCAAACAGTTCTCGGCAAGTTGTAATCAACCGATCACATAAGCCTTTCTAGTGCAAACTAAATGCTTATGTTCATGGAAATGTTATCGATGGGAAAGTATTATATCACATACCTACAAATACACATAGGCCTAATGATATCTTAGTAGTCATGTTAAATAAATGCTTAGAAGTGAATGACTGTAGGCTGCAGGCTGTCACGAGGAGACAGAATGAGACCGAATGTAACCGTGCAGAACCGCTGTACCCTTTATCTTGTCAGGCTACTGAAGGAGACCGTAACCGAGGTATGAGTCTAATCAAACGGGTGTTATCACAAGTTTGAGTTATCAACCGATCGCAGAAACCTATTTATTTCTCGTGCATCTTAGGTGATTGTGTAGCCTACATAGAGGTTCATAGGCTACATTACCGATGGATATAAAATACAAATACACGTCATGTTATCTTGGTAGTTATGTTAAATGAGATGTTTGTTGGTAGGTAGGCTGTCACGAGGACTGTACAACAGGTTAGAGACCGTAACCGTGCTAATGCATGAATAATCAAACGGGTGTCTAGGTTCTTGGTAAGTTGAGTTATCAGCTGATCCCAAAAGCCTTTATGTTTCGTGCATCTTGGAATTGTTCATTGAAATTCATATCCTAAATTACAAAGGGGGGAAATATTATATGACATAGGCTATGTTATCTTGGTAGTTAAGTTAAATGTTAGAAGTGAATAGGCTATTGGTAGGCTCACGAGGAGACCGCGCGCACAGCTGACTACTGAACAAGACCGAATGTAGGCTAACCATGGGCAGTGCTTGAGTCTAGTGTAGGTCAATATGAGTGTGTATGTCAGCTAATTTCAGAGACATGGAGAAGTAACGCGCGATATAAACCCTTCCCCCCCGTCGCGCGAACCGGTGACCGAATCTATTAACTCGGTAGGCCAACCAACGACCGTCCGGTTGAACCGACTTGCGTATAAGAGTCGGTTGTCCCATCACTATTTCA
This sequence comes from Alosa pseudoharengus, assembly GCF_046254945.1. Taxonomy (NCBI): domain Eukaryota; kingdom Metazoa; phylum Chordata; class Actinopteri; order Clupeiformes; family Clupeidae; genus Alosa; species Alosa pseudoharengus. The sequence continues at coordinate 5,123,647 of NW_027468674.1, forward strand.
GGTTGGCCAACTGAAGGTTGAGGGAACACGGACATTCAGCAAACTTTTCATTGTGCCGGACAATAGCGCTTCCTGGTCTGGGGACTGAGAAAAGACCCGACGGAAAGTCGCAAGGAACATTATACGTTCGTGGAGTGTGACGTACTGCACAAGCAGAGGTCAAGTGTGCAGGGCAAGAGGGGTGTTTGGGACGTTCTGGTTATTTATGATGTGTATTAGGTTATGAAATTAGATAATAGGATTGCCTTGTTATGAAACTGGGTTTTATGGTATGGAATGTATTATTGGATATTTATATAGAGAAGATGCGTTTTGTTAATTGATTGATTGATTGATTGTGCATTGGTTTAGTCGGCAGAGTTACATTTTCTGGTGGGACTAGGGTTGAGGGCAGAAGGAGGTAGAATGGTCTGAGGTGAGCAAGTGATTGCCCCTGCTTATAGGCCTAAAACTCGTTTTGTGATTTGCAGCAGTTTACCCCATAATTGAAGAGGGTGGTCAAAGTTAATTGTGATATGTTTTGAGAGTTTAGTGATTGATTTGAGATTTTTGTTTGGAGTTTGTTTGTTTTTTATTTAATTTTTCCGATTTCTCCATACTGATCCATCAATGCTCAGCTGCTAAGGTGGAAATAAAACCTGGCTATTTTTGAGAAACATCACCACTGTCTCCTGTTTCCATCACCGCAACGCCATCCCGATCACAATGATCATGTGGTAACCCTGGGTTCCTTATGATGTGTTTTCTAAGACCACTCTGTGTGTGTGTGTGTGTGTGTGTGTGTGTGTGTGTGTGTGTGTAGGAGTCTACAGCATAATGAGTGTGTGGATGCTCTGTTGTCCTGGCTGGCCTCTCTGCCTGATCTGAAGGGGGTGAGTCTGGAAGTGAGCTGCCTGACTGAGATCTGGGCCACCAGGATCCTCCAACTCATCCACACCTGCCCCAGTCTAAAGAGAGCAGAGTAAGAGACACCTTTTATACATTTTTTTATAGTTTTATAATTAGATTAAAAAATGTATCGAATTAATTACATACTCTGTGATTAATTAATCTAAATTAATCGCATATATAATTTTTGCTGTGAAAGTATTTTAAATATTTAAATTCAAATGAATCATTAAATAATCAGCATTAGTGAAATTAAAGTTCAAAAACTCTTCTATTATTATTTTCACCGTTACCCTAGGAAATAATGGCCATAATAATCTATGATATGACCTAATATGCTATGAGGAAATCAATTCAAAAGTGCTTCGGGAAGACGTTTTTTTTTTTTCATACAAGGCATTTCAGGCCACAGATATAACCTAGGGGACACAATGAAAATAAATTAACACTCCCCTGAATGTCAACACTATTTCTTTGCATTGATGTCCGACTTTAGAGTTGACAAACTCTGGTGACATTGCAGAGCGCTTTATTTTAATTGGCACTTTATTTTTATCAACATCAGGCTGTTTTTTAAAAGTAAATGTTCCAATCAATGATCTAGGCAGCACATTTTCTTCTCTCTCCTTCATTTTACAGTCTAATGGTTACTGACTAGAATGGCTCGGGGTCAAAGGTCATACAGAATCGATTAATCTGCGTTATTTTTTTTAATCAGTTATTTTTTCTCAAATTAATTAATCGAAATGAATCAGTTATTTTGACAGCCCTATTTATAATATCATAATTACTGATGTTCTAAAGAAAATACAATCAGATATGTCCACTGTTGGTCAATAACAGATAACAGGGAGGTAAGCTGAATACACTAGGTGAGATCTGAACACAAAAACACACTCACATGAAAATAAATGATGAGACTGACCTGCACTGCAAATACTATAAACACAATCTGATGGAACTGTAGCCAAGAATACTGGACCTTCCAGGTGTCTCTGTACTACACCTGAGACACATTCTCATTCTCATTCCTGAGACACATTCTCATTCTCATTCACATTCCTGAGACACATTCTCATTCTCATTCTCATTCTCATTACAGTGCATGAAAATGCACTGTACTGTTCTTCCTAGGCTTCTTCTTCTTCTTCTTCTTCTTATTCTTCTTCTTCTAACGCAGTTAATGCAGCTTCAACCATTTAACGTAGAAACTTCATTCAAACTGCGTTGCGTAGGTCTTACTTAGGACATGTGGGCTTTGTATTTTTCATCTTTGTAACTTTTATAATTTTTAAACTATTAATTAAAAACTACTCAAAATTTCCCCATAGACTTAACATTATGATTATGACATCACAATACGGCCGTTAAGCAATTAGAATCCTATGGCAGGTGTTCGGGCCACCTGCATCAACTGCCAGTCTCAGGCTTTAAGCATACAAACTGGCCCTATTAAGACTACACATCCTGTTCAACTGCTTCCTCTGCCAAAAACTGTTTCAAAATAAAAGTCCTCACTACAATATTTCACTGTTAAACAATTTAACCCTTTAAACTACTGAACTTTTTAACTGCTCAGCCATTGTAACTGTTACTTGTCATCAACTATGACTCCTACCCACTGTAGCTAGTTAGCATGGTTAGCATATTAGTATGCTAGCATGCTAGCATGTTAGCATGCTAGTTAGCATTTTTAGCAAAACTGTTAAAAATGATTAGCTAAGTTAGCTAAGTAACATGGTTAGCATAGTTAGCATGCTAGCATGTTAGCATGCTAGTTAGCATTTTTAGCAGAACTGTTAAAAAAGATTAGCTAAGTTAGCTAAGTAACATGGTTAGCATAGTTAGCATGCTAGCATGTTAACATGCTAGTTAGCATTTTTAGCAAAACTGCTAAAAATTATTAGCTAAGTTAGCTAAGTAACATGGTTAACATAGTTAGCATGCTAACATGTTAGCATGCTAGTTAGCATAGTTAGCAAAACTGTTAAAAATGATTAGCTAAGTTAGCTAAGTAACATAGTTAGCATGCTATGAGACACTCACTATATCCTCTGAACGTAGCCTTCACGTCCACAGTCATGTAGCAGTTATCAACGTTCATGATGTGAAATGAGTTTAAACTCTTTAGAGACTAGTGTCATGATGATGTCAGACATGTAATTTGGTGAGTTCCTGTGCTGCTGGTGTTTGTCCATCAATGGATTAGTTTTGGGGTGAGGGGTGCTGCCCCCACCTCTCATCACACACAGTACACTAATAGAAGCCACTCTGAACACTCTGAAAGAGGCGCCGTTGGGAGTTTTGGATCAGGATCCTCTCCCTCGTCCACGCCTGTCCCAGTCTACAGGAGGTCAGGTTATTGACCTTCATGCTGTGTACAAACCTGTGATCAGTCACCTGTGAGTCTGAGTTTTTACCTGATAAGGTGTGTTTCATTCAACAGGTTTAAAACCGCTGTTTATGATGAGAGTTTGGAGGAGGAAGAAGGTTTGTTGCTGGAGGAGGGGATCTGCTTACTGCAGGAGGCTCAGAGGCGTCCAGACTGCACCATCAAACTTACAGGGTAATTTTACACAGTTTAGTTGTTGGTGCTTTATGAATGGACTCGCACATCACTGGATAAAAATTTAAATCTCTCATATCAAAGGGCCTCTCTGCATATAAAATGGCACGGAGATGAAATATGAAATTACTATCTATGTATAAAGCAAGAAGCGTCTGTGTGTGCGGATGTCTGTGGCATGCATATCTCGCTGACCGTGTCTTGCTATGTTGTTTGAATAAGAAATGCAAAAGATGACGTTAAATATATCGGTAAAAGAAGCACACATGGGCTTTCGTCGCTAGCCACTCCCCCTCCCACACAGCACTGTACTGTAAACTGCCAGTGAGGATGGAAGCAGGGCTTTGGCAGAACTGGATCAGTGTAGGTTACACGGGTAAAAGGTTAAGTGAGTGCAAGATGTGTTAACATGTCTGACCTTAACAATAAAGACCGCCCTGTATGCGGTTTGCTTGCATAAAATGACTGCGGATTTTGCAACATCACGCCAAAACACAGGTATGCAGTGGCTCTTCAAAATAGCCCAGGCTACTTTGGACTGTCTTTAGACTTTAAATAAGCAAACGACAATTCCAACTGCAAGGTCCTAAATTGAAACAAGCGATAATGGTCCGGAATTAAAGAACGTCTCAGAATGCCACACATGCAAAGCATAACCAGTGACAAGCAACAAGTGGCAGACAGAGTGTGATGTCACTAGGCCACCAGAGACTGTTTTTGAGTCACACCGTTGCAAATTTCATATGATGATGCATCATTCCACAAAATGGTTTGTTTTCTCTATCATCAAGTTATTCAATAGGCTAAGCATATAGCCTTGACTCAAAAAAGCTGTTAGGATTATGTCATTTTGATTTGTAAAAAATATCATATGCAGCCATGCTAAAATTCTGCTCACTTACCTTTTTATTATATTATTATTACACAGCTCTTCACAAGGCAAGTAAAACGCTTCGTCGGTTTGAATGGGATTTCCCAAAGTTCAACGGTAAAATATTTTCATGTAATTACCGCTGCAAACATATAATTGACGTTGTCAATGGCAACGGGTTTTGTGCTTCTGATACGTCTTTCATATCCCTACGCAAGGACTGGAACTTCATTCAAAAGTGAAAGCAGACGGTGGATCAGCTGTGAATGTTTGATTCAAGTTCATCGTGTGTTGTTGCGAACTATTTGTTTCTCAGCAAATGCCACAATGAACGGTAACAAAAAGACTAGGCTGCGCGTCGGGGTCCGGTTCGCCCTGTCGGGACTTATTTTCCCAATAATGACCGGCGTTCTATACATTATCCCTTACTTATATTATCTGTATTCATTATTGAATGCTTACCTGGAATTATGTTTTATGTTGGAATTATGTATTAACAAGGCATGTATTTGGGCTACAGGAATAGCATGTTTGAACGGGCACTGCACTAGTTAGTACAATAACTAGAATGCAACAAGACAATTAAGCGTTATGAAAAAACTAAATGAACCACAGGTATGGGATGCTAAATTATATTTTGGGATAAATGAGGCCAAATATTAAAAAATAATTTAAATTCAATGTGAAACAAACACACAGCTTTTCAAATTACAACTCTATTCCATCCATTTTCAGTAATACTGTATTCACAAACCCACTCTCTTTCAGTGGCAAACACTACCCTCTAGTGGTCATACTGAGGTACTGCATCTAAAACCACAGGAACAGCATAATGGGCATCGTCATGTTGCTAAACCTGCCAATGACTAAAAATCAAAACATGCACAAAGCATTTAATTCACTGAGCGATATCGGCTACCTGCATAAAGGGTCAACAGATACAAAGTGTTGGACAGACAGGGCATGTTATCTGGTCTGCATGAACAAAATACACTCACATGGTATTGAATTCCATGTTTCAGTTCCTGAGACAACAGTAAGTAAACATTATAAGAAAGTTGAAATGGTCACACAAATGTGAAACTAGGTTTACAGTCTAGGAGGCAGGACATCCTTCACACTTTGTAGACCACCACATGACATACAACACACAAACCATTAAACACAAAACATATAAAACAGACCGTAGAACAAGTTGCTGAGTAAACATTACAAGGAAGTTGAAATGGTCACACAAATGTGATTCCATTTTGCTGTTGATGTTATTATAGAGTTTTAATGAGTTATACCGAATTATAATCATGATTTTATTTTATAACGGACCCCACCTGCAGCAGCAGTCTGCGATTACAGCATGAAGAGACCAAATAAAAGCTACTGCTCTCGTCTATTGAGGATCTCACCTTTAATATGTGAACTGATTAACTGTGTGTGTGTGTGTGTGTGTGTGACTCTCTCTGGTTCTTAAACCCACAGGAAGCGCTGCTGTAAAGCCACTGAGAAGTGCACTGAGTTTAAGGACAGAAACCTTAGCTGTAATGAACTGTGGACGATTAGAATGGAGGGAGAGTCCTACACTGAGAAAAGAGGAGAGGAGGAGAGTGAGGAAGAGGAGAGTGAGGAAGAGGGGGGTGAGGAAGAGGAGGGTGAGGAACATGAGAGTGAGGAAGAGGGGTATGAGGAAGAGGATGGTGAGGAAGAGGAGAGTGGGGAAGAGGAGGGTGAAGGAGGCTCTGGGGTAAATGGAAGAGAGAGGGAGGGATCTTCCTCACGTCTCCAAACTGATGAAGAGATGGCAGCAGAAGAGCGAGCTGCAGCAGTCCAACACAACCAGCAGAAGCACAAGAAGAAAAAGAAGAAATGTGTTTTACTGTGATCTGCCCTCCCAGCACTGAGAGTGTTGGATTCAGAACTTTAGATGTGTATGTCCCAGCACTGAGAGTGTTGGATTCAGAACTTTAGATTTGTATGTCACAGCACTGAGAGTATTGGATTCAGAACTTTAGATTTGTATGTCACAGCCAGTGTTGGGAACGTTACTTTAAAAAAGTAATTAGTTATAGTTACTCACTACTTGTTCCAAAAAGTAACTGAGTTAGTAACTGAATTACTCTATGATAAGAGTAACTCGTTACCAGGGAAAGTAACTATTTGCGTTACTGTTAAAAAAAAAGTTGCTATATGTCAAAGAATTTGGATTTTTTGAGCAGTTTTGAAAAGCCAGTTGAAATTAGTAGAACAGACAGGTGTTTGTAGGCTACATACCTTTCTATATTTATTAGATAGATAGATACTTTATTGATCCCCAAGGGAAAATTCAAGATATTGCACATCGACAGACCTACGGTTGACTTCAGCCTGTGTCATAGGTTTTTGAGGCAGAAAGATCTAGCTTTTGCTGCTTGGAGAACTTTGCTCCGAGTCCTTCTTTGCTAGTGGATGGCGAGCTATCATCTGTGGTGGAGGTAGGCTATCGGTGTTTTTGGCCACTAGCTTGGATGCGTGTGTGAGATGCCTCATTAAATAAGAGTTGCTCACAACGGATGTCGACAAAGTCTTCGCTCCTGGACATAATGTAGCCTACACATTACATGAACGTTCTTGCCTTTGACCACAATGAATTTGAAGTAGTGCTTATATCTCCACCTTGAAAATGCCAACTTTTCATCGGATTGCTCCTGACCTCTGCTGTTTCATCGAATCTCTACTTTAGCTGTTGCGTGTGTGTGTGGCGCGTGTGCTGGCAAGTGTGTAAAAACACTGGCTCTGATTGGCTATCATGAAACATGACTCTGCCTTAGCCAATCATAATCACTTACGTCGTTATTAACCCACCTCCTCACTAGCTGTGAGCCAGGGGTGCGTTCGGATTACACAGTTTATTTAATCAATGCAAAGTAAGTAACGCACCGCATTTAACGTCCAGTAACGTTAACGGCGTTGTAACGTTGTAAAAAGTAATTAATTAGATTACTCCGTTATTGACAAATTAACGCCGTTAGTAACGCCGTTATACTTAAACGCCGTTACTCCCAACACTGGTCACAGCACTGAGAGTATTGGATTCAGAACTTTGGATTTGTATGTCACAGCACTGAGAGTATTGGATTCAGAACTTTAGATTTGTATGTCACAGCACTGAGAGTATTGGATTCAGAACTTTAGATTTGTATGTCACAGCACTGAGAGTATTGGATTCAGAACTTTAGATTTGTATGTATGTCCCAGAGCTGAGAGTGTTGGATTCAGAACTTTAGATTTGTATGTCCCAGAGCTGAGAGTGTTGGATTCAGAACTTTAGATTTGTATGTCCCAGAGCTGAGAGTATTGGATTCAGAACTTTAGATTTGTATGTCCCAGAGCTGAGAGTGTTGGATTCCGAACTTTAGATTTGTATGTCCCAGAGCTGAGTGTTGGAGTCAGAACTTTAGATTTGTATGTCCCAGCACTGAGAGTATTGGATTCAGAACTTTAGATTTGTATGTCACAGCACTGAGAGTATTGGATTCAGAACTTTAGATTTGTATGATCATGATTAGTTTATGTCCTGATGTTTCTGTTCTCTATTGTCTGGAGACCATCTCTCCACTCCGTTACATATTCCATATGTACACTGTAGGGGGGAATGACCCCCCACCTGCCAAGGACCGTGGACAGGCTTTAAGACACACCAGCTCGCCCGGACACGCCTACACCCGCACCTATAAAACACCTGTGTTGGCGTGTAATCACTGGTTGTTTGATCTCCGCTGTTACGTGTTAGGAAGGTTTGTGTGCAAGTCGGACTACAGCTTTCAGTCCACTTACCTTGGACGTCTGTCTACGGGCAGCCTCCCTGGATTGTTGTAGCCTTTCCATTCTCCTCTTTGGCTTGAAGGTTGTGAAATCCCTCGGCAATGTATTGTGCACGTGTAACCCGCGGCTCACGCGTTGTTGGGGAATCCTTGCTTGGCAGGCTTGGGTCAGCTATAAGCAAGTGAACTATCCGTTCCAGCTTCTTAAGCCGGTGTCCGGCTCTCGGCGGTATGATGTTGCGTCCACGCAGGAGTCTATCTGCAGGAGCCCTGCAGCTTGGTGCTCCGGTCACTGGGAATTGCAGCGCTGTTTCCTGAGCCCACGGGTAGCTTTGGCCTCCTCGCTATTCACACTGACCTGAACAAGCGGCCAGCGGCGTCGCTCATTCCCCACCTACCAAGCGACTGCTGCACCTTTTCGTCTGATGCTTTCACAGTGGCTCTTCGCCCCAACCCAGCCTTTCTACCCAACGTCCTGACTGACCTCCACCTGTCCCAGTCAGTGAAGCTGCGCTCTCTCCCGGCCTCGGCAGCAGATCAGCTGGCAATTTGCCCGGTCTGGGCTCTGTCTGAGTACATGCGGCATACTCAGCCTCTACGGAGGTCAAGCAGGGTCTTCGTATGCTTTGACCCTTGGTGCTTGGGACAGCCTCTGTGGTAATCCCAGCTGTCCCATTGGGTTGTGGACACCATCCAGGAGGCCTACACTCTTTCGGCACCTGCCCCTCCGGGGTTGGGGCGCATTCGACGCGTGGCATGGCTGCTTCATAGCTGACACATAGTCTACACTTTACTGATCTGCACTACACTTTTTATTAGCTTTCTCTTGCTTCTCGTTTACTGACTTGATACACTTATTTATGTAAATGATGTTTTCATGGTATAAGTTAATGTTTTAATGAATGACTTTGGATTTAAGGTAACAAGCGGTGTGTGGTCTCCCGTGTGTCACTGCTACTGTGAGCAGGTAGTTCTGACACTACTGTCTGAATGTGGCAGCCAGCCCCTCCTCTGCCCAGCCTGTGCTAGCCGTGGCTCCGCAGTAAAGCTGAGAGCCCCCTTCTCTTGGTTGGCTTGCGTCTTGCGGGCCAACCTGGGTGGCCCCTGGTCACAGTGCTGGCCCTTGCGCCTGGCGGGGCCCTGTTCTGTGTTCAGGGTTGGGTCTTGCGTCTTGCGGACCCACCTGGGCTACCCATCTGCCCTCGGGCTTGGCCTTGCGTCTTGCTGAGCACCGTCCCGATCAGCATGAACATAGTGTACATTTGGACATAGTTTGTTGATGGCAAAATGGTGTTTTGGGTGTGGGCTGCTCCACGTGTGGGGTCTTAAAGGGTTACCCCGTACATATGGAATATGGAACACAGTGGAGAGATGGTCTGGAGAACATAGAGAACGTTGGGTTCTGTTGTAACTGAGTTCTATTGCCCCTGTCCTTTTGGGCACATTATATTCCACTTCAATACTTTCTTCATATGGGACACATGTCTGCAGATCTTCTCCTTGAATTTCTCTGCATGTGGTTCTCTTCCCAATGTGTGTATGGCTATGGTTATAGTGTTTATGTGTGTATGGTTATGGTTATAGTGTTTATATATGTGTGTATGGTTATGGTTATAGTGTTTATATATGGTTTGTAGAATGGGGCAGAAACAGTGAACCATGGGAAGTCTAATAGTATGCAAACAAGATTTGCTGATCATATAACTGCTTAAATCCAGCTTGCTCTAAAACAAATAAAAATGTGCGAATGCTGCAATAATAGATAACCTGTGTGGAACAAATTAGAATTAAAAGTGATTTTGCTTAGACTTAAATGTTTAAATGTTAAAATGTTTTGTTTAAGATAAGTGTGTTATGTTTAAATTAAATGTGTTTTGAACAAGTGTAAGAAAAATACATACTAATAAAATAATAATCATTAAATAATCAAACTGTATGGGAGGTCAGTGAGTTGAGCAGACATACTAGCAGTACAAAATTGTAGGCAAGTGTGGGGTCAACAAGAAGTCACCAGACAGAGGAACACGAAATAGGGAACCATTCCCTCATGGCAGGATGAGAAGCTCAAGCTAGGCCACACAGCCTGCTCAAACAGGTACAGAGAGAGATAAGCTCAAGCTAGGCCACACAGCCTGCTCCAACAGGTACAGAGAGAGATAAGCTCAAGCTAGGCCACACAGCCTGCTCCAACAGGTACAGAGAGAGATAAGCTCAAGCTAGGCCACACAGCCTGCTCGAGAAGGTATAAAGAGAGATAAGCTCAAGCTAGGCCACACAGCCTGCTCCAACAGGTATAGAGAGAGATAAGCTCAAGCTAGGCCACACAGCCTGCTCCAACAGGTATAGAGAGAGATAAGCTCAAGCTAGGCCGTACAGCCTGCTCCAACAGGTACAGAGAGAGATAAGCTCAAGCTAGGCCACACAGCCTGCTCCAACAGGTACAGAGAGAGATAAGCTCAAGCTAGGCCACACAGTCTGCTCCAACAGGTACAGAGAGAGATAAGCTCAAGCTAGGCCACACAGTCTGCTCCAAAAGGTATAAAGAGAGATAAGCTCAAGCTAGGCCACACAGCCTGCTCCAACAGGTACAGAGAGAGATAAGCTCAAGCTAGGCCACACAGTCTGCTCCAAAAGGTATAAAGAGAGATAAGCTCAAGCTAGGCCACACAGCCTGCTCCAACAGGTACAGAGAGAGATAAGCTCAAGCTAGGCCACACAGTCTGCTCCAAAAGGTATAAAGAGAGATAAGCTCAAGCTAGGCCACACAGCCTGCTCCAACAGGTACAGAGAGAGATAAGCTCAAGCTAGGCCACACAGCCTGCTCCAACAGGTACAGAGAGAGATAAGCTCAAGCTAGGCCACACAGCCTGCTCCAACAGGTACAGAGAGAGATAAGCTCAAGCTAGGCCACACAGCCTGCTCCAACAGGTACAGAGAGAGATAAGCTCAAGCTAGGCCACACAGCCTGCTCCAACAGGTATAGAGAGAGATAAGCTCAAGCTAGGCCGTACAGCCTGCTCCAAAAGGTATAAAGAGAGATAAGCTCAAGCTAGGCCGTACAGTCTGCTCCAACAGGTATAAAGAGAGAGATAAGCTCAAGCTAGGCCGTACAGCCTGCTCCAAAAGGTATAAAGAGAGATAAGCTCAAGCTAGGCCGTACAGTCTGCTCCAACAGGTATAAAGAGAGAGATAAGCTCAAGCTAGGCCGTACAGTCTGCTCCAACAGGTATAAAGAGAGAGATAAGCTCAAGCTAGGCCGTACAGTCTGCTCCAACAGGTATAAAGAGAGAGATAAGCTCAAGATAGGCCGTACAGCCTGCTCCAAAAGGTATAAAGAGAGATAAGCTCAAGCTAGGCCGTACAGTCTGCTCCAACAGGTATAAAGAGAGAGATAAGCTCAAGCTAGGCCGTACAGCCTGCTCCAACAGGTATAAAGAGAGAGATAAGCTCAAGCTAGGCCACACAGCCTGCTCCAACAGGTATAAAGAGAGAGATAAGCTCAAGCTAGGCCACACAGCCTGCTCCAACAGGTATAAAGAGAGAGATAAGCTCAAGCTAGGCCACACAGCCTGCTCCAACAGGTATAGAGAGAGATAAGCTCAAGCTAGGCCGTACAGCCTGCTCCAAAAGGTATAAAGAGAGATAAGCTCAAGCTAGGCCGTACAGTCTGCTCCAACAGGTATAAAGAGAGAGATAAGCTCAAGCTAGGCCGTACAGCCTGCTCCAAAAGGTATAAAGAGAGATAAGCTCAAGCTAGGCCACACAGCCTGCTCCAACAGGTATAAAGAGAGAGATAAGCTCAAGCTAGGCCGTACAGTCTGCTCCAACAGGTATAAAGAGAGAGATAAGCTCAAGCTAGGCCGTACAGCCTGCTCCAAAAGGTATAAAGAGAGATAAGCTCAAGCTAGGCCGTACAGTCTGCTCCAACAGGTATAAAGAGAGAGATAAGCTCAAGCTAGGCCGTACAGCCTGCTCCAACAGGTATAAAGAGAGAGATAAGCTCAAGCTAGGCCACACAGCCTGCTCCAACAGGTATAAAGAGAGAGATAAGCTCAAGCTAGGCCACACAGCCTGCTCCAACAGGTACAGAGAGAGATAAGCTCAAGCTAGGCCACACAGCCTGCTCCAACAGGTATAAAGAGAGAGATAAGCTCAAGCTAGGCCACACAGCCTGCTCCAACAGGTATAAAGAGAGAGATAAGCTCAAGCTAGGCCACACAGCCTGCTCCAACAGGTATAAAGAGAGAGATAAGCTCAAGCTAGGCCACACAGCCTGCTCCAACAGGTATAAAGAGAGAGATAAGCTCAAGCTAGGCCACACAGTCTGCTCCAACAGGTACAGAGAGAGATAAGCTCAAGCTAGGCCACACAGCCTGCTCCAACAGGTACAGAGAGAGATAAGCTCAAGCTAGGCCACACAGCCTGCTCCAACAGGTATAGAGAGAGATAAGCTCAAGCTAGGCCACACAGCCTGCTCCAACAGGTACAGAGAGAGATAAGCTCAAGCTAGGCCACACAGTCTGCTCCAACAGGTACAGAGAGAGATAAGCTCAAGCTAGGCCACACAGTCTGCTCCAACAGGTATAGAGAGAGATAAGCTCAAGCTAGGCCACACAGTCTGCTCCAACAGGTATAGAGAGAGATAAGCTCAAGCTAGGCCGTACAGTCTGCTCCAACAGGTATAGAGAGAGATAAGCTCAAGCTAGGCCACACAGCCTGCTCCAACAGGTATAAAGAGAGAGATAAGCTCAAGCTAGGCCACACAGCTCCAACAGGTACAGAGAGAGATAAGCTCAAGCTAGGCCACACAGTCTGCTCCAACAGGTACAGAGAGAGATAAGCTCAAGCTAGGCCACACAGCCTGCTCCAACAGGTACAGAGAGAGATAAGCTCAAGCTAGGCCACACAGCCTGCTCCAACAGGTATAGAGAGAGATAAGCTCAAGCTAGGCCACACAGTCTGCTCCAACAGGTATAGAGAGAGATAAGCTCAAGCTAGGCCACACAGTCTGCTCCAACAGGTATAGAGAGAGATAAGCTCAAGCTAGGCCACACAGCCTGCTCCAACAGGTATAAAGAGAGAGATAAGCTCAAGCTAGGCCGTACTGCTCCAACAGGTACAGAGAGAGATAAGCTCAAGCTAGGCCGTACAGTCTGCTCCAACAGGTATAAAGAGAGAGATAAGCTCAAGCTAGGCCGTACTGCTCCAACAGGTATAAAGAGAGAGATAAGCTCAAGCTAGGCCACACAGTCTGCTCCAACAGGTACAGAGAGAGATAAGCTCAAGCTAGGCCACACAGTCTGCTCCAACAGGTATAAAGAGAGAGATAAGCTCAAGCTAGGCCGTACAGTCTGCTCCAACAGGTACAGAGAGAGATAAGCTCAAGCTAGGCCACACAGCCTGCTCCAACAGGTACAGAGAGAGATAAGCTCAAGCTAGGCCACACAGCCTGCTCCAACAGGTACAGAGAGAGATAAGCTCAAGCTAGGCCACACAGCCTGCTCCAACAGGTACAGAGAGAGATAAGCTCAAGCTAGGCCACACAGCCTGCTCCAACAGGTATAAAGAGAGAGATAAGCTCAAGCTAGGCCACACAGCCTGCTCCAACAGGTATAAAGAGAGAGATAAGCTCAAGCTAGGCCACACAGCTCCAACAGGTACAGAGAGAGATAAGCTCAAGCTAGGCCACACAGTCTGCTCCAACAGGTACAGAGAGAGATAAGCTCAAGCTAGGCCACACAGCCTGCTCCAACAGGTACAGAGAGAGATAAGCTCAAGCTAGGCCACACAGCCTGCTCCAACAGGTACAGAGAGAGATAAGCTCAAGCTAGGCCACACAGTCTGCTCCAACAGGTATAGAGAGAGATAAGCTCAAGCTAGGCCACACAGTCTGCTCCAACAGGTATAGAGAGAGATAAGCTCAAGCTAGGCCACACAGCCTGCTCCAACAGGTATAAAGAGAGAGATAAGCTCAAGCTAGGCCGTACTGCTCCAACAGGTACAGAGAGAGATAAGCTCAAGCTAGGCCGTACAGTCTGCTCCAACAGGTATAAAGAGAGAGATAAGCTCAAGCTAGGCCGTACTGCTCCAACAGGTACAGAGAGAGATAAGCTCAAGCTAGGCCACACAGTCTGCTCCAACAGGTATAGAGAGAGATAAGCTCAAGCTAGGCCACACAGTCTGCTCCAACAGGTATAGAGAGAGATAAGCTCAAGCTAGGCCGTACAGTCTGCTCCAACAGGTATAGAGAGAGATAAGCTCAAGCTAGGCCACACAGCCTGCTCCAACAGGTATAAAGAGAGAGATAAGCTCAAGCTAGGCCACACAGCTCCAACAGGTACAGAGAGAGATAAGCTCAAGCTAGGCCACACAGTCTGCTCCAACAGGTACAGAGAGAGATAAGCTCAAGCTAGGCCACACAGCCTGCTCCAACAGGTACAGAGAGAGATAAGCTCAAGCTAGGCCACACAGCCTGCTCCAACAGGTATAGAGAGAGATAAGCTCAAGCTAGGCCACACAGTCTGCTCCAACAGGTATAGAGAGAGATAAGCTCAAGCTAGGCCACACAGCCTGCTCCAACAGGTATAAAGAGAGAGATAAGCTCAAGCTAGGCCGTACTGCTCCAACAGGTACAGAGAGAGATAAGCTCAAGCTAGGCCGTACAGTCTGCTCCAACAGGTATAAAGAGAGAGATAAGCTCAAGCTAGGCCGTACTGCTCCAACAGGTATAAAGAGAGAGATAAGCTCAAGCTAGGCCACACAGTCTGCTCCAACAGGTACAGAGAGAGATAAGCTCAAGCTAGGCCACACAGTCTGCTCCAACAGGTATAAAGAGAGAGATAAGCTCAAGCTAGGCCGTACAGTCTGCTCCAACAGGTACAGAGAGAGATAAGCTCAAGCTAGGCCACACAGCCTGCTCCAACAGGTACAGAGAGAGATAAGCTCAAGCTAGGCCACACAGCCTGCTCCAACAGGTACAGAGAGAGATAAGCTCAAGCTAGGCCACACAGCCTGCTCCAACAGGTATAAAGAGAGAGATAAGCTCAAGCTAGGCCACACAGCCTGCTCCAACAGGTATAAAGAGAGATAAGCTCAAGGGAGAGATAAGCTCAAGCTAGGCCGTACTGCTCCAACAGGTACAGAGAGAGATAAGCTCAAGCTAGGCCGTACAGTCTGCTCCAACAGGTATAAAGAGAGAGATAAGCTCAAGCTAGGCCGTACTGCTCCAACAGGTATAAAGAGAGAGATAAGCTCAAGCTAGGCCACACAGTCTGCTCCAACAGGTACAGAGAGAGATAAGCTCAAGCTAGGCCACACAGTCTGCTCCAACAGGTATAAAGAGAGAGATAAGCTCAAGCTAGGCCGTACAGTCTGCTCCAACAGGTACAGAGAGAGATAAGCTCAAGCTAGGCCACACAGCCTGCTCCAACAGGTACAGAGAGAGATAAGCTCAAGCTAGGCCACACAGCCTGCTCCAACAGGTACAGAGAGAGATAAGCTCAAGCTAGGCCACACAGCCTGCTCCAACAGGTATAAAGAGAGAGATAAGCTCAAGCTAGGCCACACAGCCTGCTCCAACAGGTATAAAGAGAGATAAGCTCAAGCTAGGCCGTACTGCTCCAACAGGTACAGAGAGAGATAAGCTCAAGCTAGGCCGTACTGCTCCAACAGGTATAGAGAGAGATAAGCTCAAGCTAGGCCACACAGTCTGCTCCAACAGGTATAGAGAGAGATAAGCTCAAGCTAGGCCACACAGCCTGCTCCAACAGGTATAAAGAGAGAGATAAGCTCAAGCTAGGCCGTACTGCTCCAACAGGTACAGAGAGAGATAAGCTCAAGCTAGGCCGTACAGTCTGCTCCAACAGGTATAAAGAGAGAGATAAGCTCAAGCTAGGCCGTACTGCTCCAACAGGTATAAAGAGAGAGATAAGCTCAAGCTAGGCCACACAGTCTGCTCCAACAGGTACAGAGAGAGATAAGCTCAAGCTAGGCCACACAGTCTGCTCCAACAGGTATAAAGAGAGAGATAAGCTCAAGCTAGGCCGTACAGTCTGCTCCAACAGGTACAGAGAGAGATAAGCTCAAGCTAGGCCACACAGCCTGCTCCAACAGGTACAGAGAGAGATAAGCTCAAGCTAGGCCACACAGCCTGCTCCAACAGGTACAGAGAGAGATAAGCTCAAGCTAGGCCACACAGCCTGCTCCAACAGGTACAGAGAGAGATAAGCTCAAGCTAGGCCACACAGCCTGCTCCAACAGGTATAAAGAGAGAGATAAGCTCAAGCTAGGCCACACAGCCTGCTCCAACAGGTATAAAGAGAGATAAGCTCAAGCTAGGCCGTACTGCTCCAACAGGTACAGAGAGAGATAAGCTCAAGCTAGGCCGTACTGCTCCAACAGGTACAGAAAGAGATAAGCTCAAGCTAGGCCGTACTGCTCCAACAGGTACAGAGAGAGATAAGCTCAAGCTAGGCCACACAGCCTGCTCCAACAGGTATAAAGAGAGATAAGCTCAAGCTAGGCCGTACTGCTCCAACAGGTACAGAGAGAGATAAGCTCAAGCTAGGCCACACAGTCTGCTCCAACAGGTACAGAGAGAGATAAGCTCAAGCTAGGCCACACAGCCTGCTCCAACAGGTATAGAGAGAGATAAGCTCAAGCTAGGCCACACAGTCTGCTCCAACAGGTATAGAGAGAGATAAGCTCAAGCTAGGCCACACAGTCTGCTCCAACAGGTATAGAGAGAGATAAGCTCAAGCTAGGCCACACAGCCTGCTCCAACAGGTATAAAGAGAGAGATAAGCTCAAGCTAGGCCGTACTGCTCCAACAGGTACAGAGAGAGATAAGCTCAAGCTAGGCCGTACAGTCTGCTCCAACAGGTATAAAGAGAGAGATAAGCTCAAGCTAGGCCACACAGCTCCAACAGGTACAGAGAGAGATAAGCTCAAGCTAGGCCACACAGTCTGCTCCAACAGGTACAGAGAGAGATAAGCTCAAGCTAGGCCACACAGCCTGCTCCAACAGGTACAGAGAGAGATAAGCTCAAGCTAGGCCACACAGCCTGCTCCAACAGGTATAGAGAGAGATAAGCTCAAGCTAGGCCACACAGTCTGCTCCAACAGGTATAGAGAGAGATAAGCTCAAGCTAGGCCACACAGTCTGCTCCAACAGGTATAGAGAGAGATAAGCTCAAGCTAGGCCACACAGCCTGCTCCAACAGGTATAAAGAGAGAGATAAGCTCAAGCTAGGCCGTACTGCTCCAACAGGTACAGAGAGAGATAAGCTCAAGCTAGGCCGTACAGTCTGCTCCAACAGGTATAAAGAGAGAGATAAGCTCAAGCTAGGCCGTACTGCTCCAACAGGTATAAAGAGAGAGATAAGCTCAAGCTAGGCCACACAGTCTGCTCCAACAGGTACAGAGAGAGATAAGCTCAAGCTAGGCCACACAGTCTGCTCCAACAGGTATGAAGAGAGAGATAAGCTCAAGCTAGGCCGTACAGTCTGCTCCAACAGGTACAGAGAGAGATAAGCTCAAGCTAGGCCACACAGCCTGCTCCAACAGGTACAGAGAGAGATAAGCTCAAGCTAGGCCACACAGCCTGCTCCAACAGGTACAGAGAGAGATAAGCTCAAGCTAGGCCACACAGCCTGCTCCAACAGGTACAGAGAGAGATAAGCTCAAGCTAGGCCACACAGCCTGCTCCAACAGGTATAAAGAGAGAGATAAGCTCAAGCTAGGCCACACAGCCTGCTCCAACAGGTATAAAGAGAGATAAGCTCAAGCTAGGCCGTACTGCTCCAACAGGTACAGAGAGAGATAAGCTCAAGCTAGGCCGTACTGCTCCAACAGGTACAGAGAGAGATAAGCTCAAGCTAGGCCGTACTGCTCCAACAGGTACAGAGAGAGATAAGCTCAAGCTAGGCCACACAGCCTGCTCCAACAGGTATAAAGAGAGATAAGCTCAAGCTAGGCCGTACTGCTCCAACAGGTACAGAGAGAGATAAGCTCAAGCTAGGCCACACAGCCTGCTCCAACAGGTATAAAGAGAGAGATAAGCTCAAGCTAGGCCACACAGCCTGCTCCAACAGGTACAGAGAGAGATAAGCTCAAGCTAGGCCACACAGTCTGCTCCAACAGGTATAAAGAGAGAGATAAGCTCAAGCTAGGCCGTACAGTCTGCTCCAACAGGTACAGAGAGAGATAAGCTCAAGCTAGGCCACACAGCCTGCTCCAACAGGTACAGAGAGAGATAAGCTCAAGCTAGGCCACACAGCCTGCTCCAACAGGTACAGAGAGAGATAAGCTCAAGCTAGGCCACACAGCCTGCTCCAACAGGTACAGAGAGAGATAAGCTCAAGCTAGGCCACACAGCCTGCTCCAACAGGTATAAAGAGAGAGATAAGCTCAAGCTAGGCCACACAGCCTGCTCCAACAGGTATAAAGAGAGATAAGCTCAAGCTAGGCCGTACTGCTCCAACAGGTACAGAGAGAGATAAGCTCAAGCTAGGCCGTACTGCTCCAACAGGTACAGAGAGAGATAAGCTCAAGCTAGGCCGTACTGCTCCAACAGGTACAGAGAGAGATAAGCTCAAGCTAGGCCACACAGCCTGCTCCAACAGGTATAAAGAGAGATAAGCTCAAGCTAGGCCGTACTGCTCCAACAGGTACAGAGAGAGATAAGCTCAAGCTAGGCCACACAGTCTGCTCCAACAGGTATAGAGAGAGATAAGCTCAAGCTAGGCCACACAGTCTGCTCCAACAGGTATAGAGAGAGATAAGCTCAAGCTAGGCCGTACAGTCTGCTCCAACAGGTATAGAGAGAGATAAGCTCAAGCTAGGCCACACAGCCTGCTCCAACAGGTATAAAGAGAGAGATAAGCTCAAGCTAGGCCACACAGCTCCAACAGGTACAGAGAGAGATAAGCTCAAGCTAGGCCACACAGTCTGCTCCAACAGGTACAGAGAGAGATAAGCTCAAGCTAGGCCACACAGCCTGCTCCAACAGGTACAGAGAGAGATAAGCTCAAGCTAGGCCACACAGCCTGCTCCAACAGGTATAGAGAGAGATAAGCTCAAGCTAGGCCACACAGTCTGCTCCAACAGGTATAGAGAGAGATAAGCTCAAGCTAGGCCACACAGTCTGCTCCAACAGGTATAGAGAGAGATAAGCTCAAGCTAGGCCACACAGCCTGCTCCAACAGGTATAAAGAGAGAGATAAGCTCAAGCTAGGCCGTACTGCTCCAACAGGTACAGAGAGAGATAAGCTCAAGCTAGGCCGTACAGTCTGCTCCAACAGGTATAAAGAGAGAGATAAGCTCAAGCTAGGCCGTACTGCTCCAACAGGTATAAAGAGAGAGATAAGCTCAAGCTAGGCCACACAGTCTGCTCCAACAGGTACAGAGAGAGATAAGCTCAAGCTAGGCCACACAGTCTGCTCCAACAGGTATAAAGAGAGAGATAAGCTCAAGCTAGGCCGTACAGTCTGCTCCAACAGGTACAGAGAGAGATAAGCTCAAGCTAGGCCACACAGCCTGCTCCAACAGGTACAGAGAGAGATAAGCTCAAGCTAGGCCACACAGCCTGCTCCAACAGGTACAGAGAGAGATAAGCTCAAGCTAGGCCACACAGCCTGCTCCAACAGGTACAGAGAGAGATAAGCTCAAGCTAGGCCACACAGCCTGCTCCAACAGGTATAAAGAGAGAGATAAGCTCAAGCTAGGCCACACAGCCTGCTCCAACAGGTATAAAGAGAGATAAGCTCAAGCTAGGCCGTACTGCTCCAACAGGTACAGAGAGAGATAAGCTCAAGCTAGGCCGTACTGCTCCAACAGGTACAGAGAGAGATAAGCTCAAGCTAGGCCGTACTGCTCCAACAGGTACAGAGAGAGATAAGCTCAAGCTAGGCCACACAGCCTGCTCCAACAGGTATAAAGAGAGATAAGCTCAAGCTAGGCCGTACTGCTCCAACAGGTACAGAGAGAGATAAGCTCAAGCTAGGCCACACAGCCTGCTCCAACAGGTATAAAGAGAGAGATAAGCTCAAGCTAGGCCACACAGCCTGCTCCAACAGGTACAGAGAGAGATAAGCTCAAGCTAGGCCACACAGTCTGCTCCAACAGGTATAAAGAGAGAGATAAGCTCAAGCTAGGCCGTACAGTCTGCTCCAACAGGTACAGAGAGAGATAAGCTCAAGCTAGGCCACACAGCCTGCTCCAACAGGTACAGAGAGAGATAAGCTCAAGCTAGGCCACACAGCCTGCTCCAACAGGTACAGAGAGAGATAAGCTCAAGCTAGGCCACACAGCCTGCTCCAACAGGTACAGAGAGAGATAAGCTCAAGCTAGGCCACACAGCCTGCTCCAACAGGTATAAAGAGAGAGATAAGCTCAAGCTAGGCCACACAGCCTGCTCCAACAGGTATAAAGAGAGATAAGCTCAAGCTAGGCCGTACTGCTCCAACAGGTACAGAGAGAGATAAGCTCAAGCTAGGCCGTACTGCTCCAACAGGTACAGAGAGAGATAAGCTCAAGCTAGGCCGTACTGCTCCAACAGGTACAGAGAGAGATAAGCTCAAGCTAGGCCACACAGCCTGCTCCAACAGGTATAAAGAGAGATAAGCTCAAGCTAGGCCGTACTGCTCCAACAGGTACAGAGAGAGATAAGCTCAAGCTAGGCCACACAGCCTGCTCCAACAGGTATAAAGAGAGAGATAAGCTCAAGCTAGGCCACACAGCCTGCTCCAACAGGTACAGAGAGAGATAAGCTCAAGCTAGGCCACACAGTCTGCTCCAACAGGTATAAAGAGAGAGATAAGCTCAAGCTAGGCCGTACAGTCTGCTCCAACAGGTACAGAGAGAGATAAGCTCAAGCTAGGCCACACAGCCTGCTCCAACAGGTACAGAGAGAGATAAGCTCAAGCTAGGCCACACAGCCTGCTCCAACAGGTACAGAGAGAGATAAGCTCAAGCTAGGCCACACAGCCTGCTCCAACAGGTACAGAGAGAGATAAGCTCAAGCTAGGCCACACAGCCTGCTCCAACAGGTATAAAGAGAGAGATAAGCTCAAGCTAGGCCACACAGCCTGCTCCAACAGGTATAAAGAGAGATAAGCTCAAGCTAGGCCGTACTGCTCCAACAGGTACAGAGAGAGATAAGCTCAAGCTAGGCCGTACTGCTCCAACAGGTACAGAGAGAGATAAGCTCAAGCTAGGCCGTACTGCTCCAACAGGTACAGAGAGAGATAAGCTCAAGCTAGGCCACACAGCCTGCTCCAACAGGTATAAAGAGAGATAAGCTCAAGCTAGGCCGTACTGCTCCAACAGGTACAGAGAGAGATAAGCTCAAGCTAGGCCACACAGCCTGCTCCAACAGGTATAAAGAGAGAGATAAGCTCAAGCTAGGCCACACAGCCTGCTCCAACAGGTATAAAGAGAGAGATAAGCTCAAGCTAGGCCACACAGTCTGCTCCAACAGGTATAAAGAGAGAGATAAGCTCAAGCTAGGCCGTACTGCTCCAACAGGTACAGAGAGAGATAAGCTCAAGCTAGGCCACACAGCCTGCTCCAACAGGTACAGAGAGAGATAAGCTCAAGCTAGGCCACACAGCCTGCTCCAACAGGTATAAAGAGAGAGATAAGCTCAAGCTAGGCCACACAGCCTGCTCCAACAGGTATAAAGAGAGATAAGCTCAAGCTAGGCCGTACTGCTCCAACAGGTACAGAGAGAGATAAGCTCAAGCTAGGCCGTACTGCTCCAACAGGTACAGAGAGAGATAAGCTCAAGCTAGGCCGTACTGCTCCAACAGGTACAGAGAGAGATAAGCTCAAGCTAGGCCACACAGCTCCAACAGGTACAGAGAGAGATAAGCTCAAGCTAGGCCACACAGCCTGCTCCAACAGGTATAAAGAGAGAGATAAGCTCAAGCTAGGCCACACAGCTCCAACAGGTACAGAGAGAGATAAGCTCAAGCTAGGCCACACAGCTCCAACAGGTACAGAGAGAGATAAGCTCAAGCTAGGCCACACAGCTCCAACAGGTACAGAGAGAGATAAGCTCAAGCTAGGCCACACAGTCTGCTCCAACAGGTATAGAGAGAGATAAGCTCAAGCTAGGCCACACAGCCTGCTCCAACAGGTATAAAGAGAGAGATAAGCTCAAGCTAGGCCGTACTGCTCCAACAGGTACAGAGAGAGATAAGCTCAAGCTAGGCCGTACAGTCTGCTCCAACAGGTATAAAGAGAGAGATAAGCTCAAGCTAGGCCGTACTGCTCCAACAGGTATAAAGAGAGAGATAAGCTCAAGCTAGGCCACACAGTCTGCTCCAACAGGTACAGAGAGAGATAAGCTCAAGCTAGGCCACACAGTCTGCTCCAACAGGTATAAAGAGAGAGATAAGCTCAAGCTAGGCCGTACAGTCTGCTCCAACAGGTACAGAGAGAGATAAGCTCAAGCTAGGCCACACAGCCTGCTCCAACAGGTACAGAGAGAGATAAGCTCAAGCTAGGCCACACAGCCTGCTCCAACAGGTACAGAGAGAGATAAGCTCAAGCTAGGCCACACAGCCTGCTCCAACAGGTACAGAGAGAGATAAGCTCAAGCTAGGCCACACAGCCTGCTCCAACAGGTATAAAGAGAGAGATAAGCTCAAGCTAGGCCACACAGCCTGCTCCAACAGGTATAAAGAGAGATAAGCTCAAGCTAGGCCGTACTGCTCCAACAGGTACAGAGAGAGATAAGCTCAAGCTAGGCCGTACTGCTCCAACAGGCTAGGCCGTACTGCTCCAACAGGTACAGAGAGAGATAAGCTCAAGCTAGGCCGTACTGCTCCAACAGGTACAGAGAGAGATAAGCTCAAGCTAGGCCACACAGCCTGCTCCAACAGGTATAAAGAGAGATAAGCTCAAGCTAGGCCGTACTGCTCCAACAGGTACAGAGAGAGATAAGCTCAAGCTAGGCCACACAGCCTGCTCCAACAGGTATAAAGAGAGAGATAAGCTCAAGCTAGGCCACACAGCCTGCTCCAACAGGTACAGAGAGAGATAAGCTCAAGCTAGGCCACACAGTCTGCTCCAACAGGTATAAAGAGAGAGATAAGCTCAAGCTAGGCCGTACAGTCTGCTCCAACAGGTACAGAGAGAGATAAGCTCAAGCTAGGCCACACAGCCTGCTCCAACAGGTACAGAGAGAGATAAGCTCAAGCTAGGCCACACAGCCTGCTCCAACAGGTACAGAGAGAGATAAGCTCAAGCTAGGCCACACAGCCTGCTCCAACAGGTACAGAGAGAGATAAGCTCAAGCTAGGCCACACAGCCTGCTCCAACAGGTATAAAGAGAGAGATAAGCTCAAGCTAGGCCACACAGCCTGCTCCAACAGGTATAAAGAGAGATAAGCTCAAGCTAGGCCGTACTGCTCCAACAGGTACAGAGAGAGATAAGCTCAAGCTAGGCCGTACTGCTCCAACAGGTACAGAGAGAGATAAGCTCAAGCTAGGCCGTACTGCTCCAACAGGTACAGAGAGAGATAAGCTCAAGCTAGGCCACACAGCCTGCTCCAACAGGTATAAAGAGAGATAAGCTCAAGCTAGGCCGTACTGCTCCAACAGGTACAGAGAGAGATAAGCTCAAGCTAGGCCACACAGCCTGCTCCAACAGGTATAAAGAGAGAGATAAGCTCAAGCTAGGCCACACAGCCTGCTCCAACAGGTACAGAGAGAGATAAGCTCAAGCTAGGCCACACAGTCTGCTCCAACAGGTATAAAGAGAGAGATAAGCTCAAGCTAGGCCGTACAGTCTGCTCCAACAGGTACAGAGAGAGATAAGCTCAAGCTAGGCCACACAGCCTGCTCCAACAGGTACAGAGAGAGATAAGCTCAAGCTAGGCCACACAGCCTGCTCCAACAGGTACAGAGAGAGATAAGCTCAAGCTAGGCCACACAGCCTGCTCCAACAGGTACAGAGAGAGATAAGCTCAAGCTAGGCCACACAGCCTGCTCCAACAGGTATAAAGAGAGAGATAAGCTCAAGCTAGGCCACACAGCCTGCTCCAACAGGTATAAAGAGAGATAAGCTCAAGCTAGGCCGTACTGCTCCAACAGGTACAGAGAGAGATAAGCTCAAGCTAGGCCGTACTGCTCCAACAGGTACAGAGAGAGATAAGCTCAAGCTAGGCCGTACTGCTCCAACAGGTACAGAGAGAGATAAGCTCAAGCTAGGCCACACAGCCTGCTCCAACAGGTATAAAGAGAGATAAGCTCAAGCTAGGCCGTACTGCTCCAACAGGTACAGAGAGAGATAAGCTCAAGCTAGGCCACACAGCCTGCTCCAACAGGTATAAAGAGAGAGATAAGCTCAAGCTAGGCCACACAGCCTGCTCCAACAGGTATAAAGAGAGAGATAAGCTCAAGCTAGGCCACACAGTCTGCTCCAACAGGTATAAAGAGAGAGATAAGCTCAAGCTAGGCCGTACTGCTCCAACAGGTACAGAGAGAGATAAGCTCAAGCTAGGCCACACAGCCTGCTCCAACAGGTACAGAGAGAGATAAGCTCAAGCTAGGCCACACAGCCTGCTCCAACAGGTATAAAGAGAGAGATAAGCTCAAGCTAGGCCACACAGCCTGCTCCAACAGGTATAAAGAGAGATAAGCTCAAGCTAGGCCGTACTGCTCCAACAGGTACAGAGAGAGATAAGCTCAAGCTAGGCCGTACTGCTCCAACAGGTACAGAGAGAGATAAGCTCAAGCTAGGCCGTACTGCTCCAACAGGTACAGAGAGAGATAAGCTCAAGCTAGGC
Source organism: Alosa pseudoharengus (assembly GCF_046254945.1). NCBI lineage: Eukaryota > Metazoa > Chordata > Actinopteri > Clupeiformes > Clupeidae > Alosa > Alosa pseudoharengus. The sequence goes on from NW_027468674.1 coordinate 5,148,559, forward strand.
CACACAGCTCCAACAGGTACAGAGAGAGATAAGCTCAAGCTAGGCCACACAGCCTGCTCCAACAGGTATAAAGAGAGAGATAAGCTCAAGCTAGGCCACACAGCTCCAACAGGTACAGAGAGAGATAAGCTCAAGCTAGGCCACACAGCTCCAACAGGTACAGAGAGAGATAAGCTCAAGCTAGGCCACACAGCTCCAACAGGTACAGAGAGAGATAAGCTCAAGCTAGGCCACACAGCCTGCTCCAACAGGTACAGAGAGAGATAAGCTCAAGCTAGGCCACACAGTCTGCTCCAACAGGTATAGAGAGAGATAAGCTCAAGCTAGGCCACACAGCCTGCTCCAACAGGTATAAAGAGAGAGATAAGCTCAAGCTAGGCCGTACTGCTCCAACAGGTACAGAGAGAGATAAGCTCAAGCTAGGCCGTACAGTCTGCTCCAACAGGTATAAAGAGAGAGATAAGCTCAAGCTAGGCCGTACTGCTCCAACAGGTATAAAGAGAGAGATAAGCTCAAGCTAGGCCACACAGTCTGCTCCAACAGGTACAGAGAGAGATAAGCTCAAGCTAGGCCACACAGTCTGCTCCAACAGGTATAAAGAGAGAGATAAGCTCAAGCTAGGCCGTACAGTCTGCTCCAACAGGTACAGAGAGAGATAAGCTCAAGCTAGGCCACACAGCCTGCTCCAACAGGTACAGAGAGAGATAAGCTCAAGCTAGGCCACACAGCCTGCTCCAACAGGTACAGAGAGAGATAAGCTCAAGCTAGGCCACACAGCCTGCTCCAACAGGTACAGAGAGAGATAAGCTCAAGCTAGGCCACACAGCCTGCTCCAACAGGTATAAAGAGAGAGATAAGCTCAAGCTAGGCCACACAGCCTGCTCCAACAGGTATAAAGAGAGATAAGCTCAAGCTAGGCCGTACTGCTCCAACAGGTACAGAGAGAGATAAGCTCAAGCTAGGCCGTACTGCTCCAACAGGTACAGAGAGAGATAAGCTCAAGCTAGGCCACACAGCCTGCTCCAACAGGTATAAAGAGAGATAAGCTCAAGCTAGGCCGTACTGCTCCAACAGGTACAGAGAGAGATAAGCTCAAGCTAGGCCACACAGCCTGCTCCAACAGGTATAAAGAGAGAGATAAGCTCAAGCTAGGCCACACAGCCTGCTCCAACAGGTATAAAGAGAGAGATAAGCTCAAGCTAGGCCACACAGTCTGCTCCAACAGGTATAAAGAGAGAGATAAGCTCAAGCTAGGCCGTACTGCTCCAACAGGTACAGAGAGAGATAAGCTCAAGCTAGGCCACACAGCCTGCTCCAACAGGTACAGAGAGAGATAAGCTCAAGCTAGGCCACACAGCCTGCTCCAACAGGTATAAAGAGAGAGATAAGCTCAAGCTAGGCCACACAGCCTGCTCCAACAGGTATAAAGAGAGATAAGCTCAAGCTAGGCCGTACTGCTCCAACAGGTACAGAGAGAGATAAGCTCAAGCTAGGCCGTACTGCTCCAACAGGTACAGAGAGAGATAAGCTCAAGCTAGGCCGTACTGCTCCAACAGGTACAGAGAGAGATAAGCTCAAGCTAGGCCACACAGCCTGCTCCAACAGGTATAAAGAGAGATAAGCTCAAGCTAGGCCGTACTGCTCCAACAGGTACAGAGAGAGATAAGCTCAAGCTAGGCCGTACTGCTCCAACAGGTACAGAGAGAGATAAGCTCAAGCTAGGCCACACAGCCTGCTCCAACAGGTATAAAGAGAGAGATAAGCTCAAGCTAGGCCACACAGCCTGCTCCAACAGGTATAAAGAGAGAGATAAGCTCAAGCTAGGCCACACAGTCTGCTCCAACAGGTATAAAGAGAGAGATAAGCTCAAGCTAGGCCGTACTGCTCCAACAGGTACAGAGAGAGATAAGCTCAAGCTAGGCCACACAGCCTGCTCCAACAGGTACAGAGAGAGATAAGCTCAAGCTAGGCCACACAGCCTGCTCCAACAGGTATAAAGAGAGAGATAAGCTCAAGCTAGGCCACACAGCCTGCTCCAACAGGTATAAAGAGAGATAAGCTCAAGCTAGGCCGTACTGCTCCAACAGGTACAGAGAGAGATAAGCTCAAGCTAGGCCGTACTGCTCCAACAGGTACAGAGAGAGATAAGCTCAAGCTAGGCCGTACTGCTCCAACAGGTACAGAGAGAGATAAGCTCAAGCTAGGCCACACAGCTCCAACAGGTACAGAGAGAGATAAGCTCAAGCTAGGCCACACAGCCTGCTCCAACAGGTATAAAGAGAGAGATAAGCTCAAGCTAGGCCACACAGCTCCAACAGGTACAGAGAGAGATAAGCTCAAGCTAGGCCACACAGCTCCAACAGGTACAGAGAGAGATAAGCTCAAGCTAGGCCACACAGCTCCAACAGGTACAGAGAGAGATAAGCTCAAGCTAGGCCACACAGCCTGCTCCAACAGGTACAGAGAGAGATAAGCTCAAGCTAGGCCACACAGTCTGCTCCAACAGGTATAGAGAGAGATAAGCTCAAGCTAGGCCACACAGCCTGCTCCAACAGGTATAAAGAGAGAGATAAGCTCAAGCTAGGCCGTACTGCTCCAACAGGTATAAAGAGAGAGATAAGCTCAAGCTAGGCCACACAGTCTGCTCCAACAGGTACAGAGAGAGATAAGCTCAAGCTAGGCCACACAGTCTGCTCCAACAGGTATAAAGAGAGAGATAAGCTCAAGCTAGGCCGTACAGTCTGCTCCAACAGGTACAGAGAGAGATAAGCTCAAGCTAGGCCACACAGCCTGCTCCAACAGGTACAGAGAGAGATAAGCTCAAGCTAGGCCACACAGCCTGCTCCAACAGGTACAGAGAGAGATAAGCTCAAGCTAGGCCACACAGCCTGCTCCAACAGGTACAGAGAGAGATAAGCTCAAGCTAGGCCACACAGCCTGCTCCAACAGGTATAAAGAGAGAGATAAGCTCAAGCTAGGCCACACAGCCTGCTCCAACAGGTATAAAGAGAGATAAGCTCAAGCTAGGCCGTACTGCTCCAACAGGTACAGAGAGAGATAAGCTCAAGCTAGGCCGTACTGCTCCAACAGGTACAGAGAGAGATAAGCTCAAGCTAGGCCACACAGCCTGCTCCAACAGGTATAAAGAGAGATAAGCTCAAGCTAGGCCGTACTGCTCCAACAGGTACAGAGAGAGATAAGCTCAAGCTAGGCCACACAGCCTGCTCCAACAGGTATAAAGAGAGAGATAAGCTCAAGCTAGGCCACACAGCCTGCTCCAACAGGTATAAAGAGAGAGATAAGCTCAAGCTAGGCCACACAGTCTGCTCCAACAGGTATAAAGAGAGAGATAAGCTCAAGCTAGGCCGTACTGCTCCAACAGGTACAGAGAGAGATAAGCTCAAGCTAGGCCACACAGCCTGCTCCAACAGGTACAGAGAGAGATAAGCTCAAGCTAGGCCACACAGCCTGCTCCAACAGGTATAAAGAGAGAGATAAGCTCAAGCTAGGCCACACAGCCTGCTCCAACAGGTATAAAGAGAGATAAGCTCAAGCTAGGCCGTACTGCTCCAACAGGTACAGAGAGAGATAAGCTCAAGCTAGGCCGTACTGCTCCAACAGGTACAGAGAGAGATAAGCTCAAGCTAGGCCGTACTGCTCCAACAGGTACAGAGAGAGATAAGCTCAAGCTAGGCCACACAGCCTGCTCCAACAGGTATAAAGAGAGATAAGCTCAAGCTAGGCCGTACTGCTCCAACAGGTACAGAGAGAGATAAGCTCAAGCTAGGCCGTACTGCTCCAACAGGTACAGAGAGAGATAAGCTCAAGCTAGGCCACACAGCCTGCTCCAACAGGTACAGAGAGAGATAAGCTCAAGCTAGGCCACACAGCCTGCTCCAACAGGTATAAAGAGAGAGATAAGCTCAAGCTAGGCCACACAGCTCCAACAGGTACAGAGAGAGATAAGCTCAAGCTAGGCCACACAGCTCCAACAGGTACAGAGAGAGATAAGCTCAAGCTAGGCCACACAGCTCCAACAGGTACAGAGAGAGATAAGCTCAAGCTAGGCCACACAGCCTGCTCCAACAGGTACAGAGAGAGATAAGCTCAAGCTAGGCCACACAGTCTGCTCCAACAGGTATAGAGAGAGATAAGCTCAAGCTAGGCCACACAGCCTGCTCCAACAGGTATAAAGAGAGAGATAAGCTCAAGCTAGGCCGTACTGCTCCAACAGGTACAGAGAGAGATAAGCTCAAGCTAGGCCGTACAGTCTGCTCCAACAGGTATAAAGAGAGAGATAAGCTCAAGCTAGGCCGTACTGCTCCAACAGGTATAAAGAGAGAGATAAGCTCAAGCTAGGCCACACAGTCTGCTCCAACAGGTACAGAGAGAGATAAGCTCAAGCTAGGCCACACAGTCTGCTCCAACAGGTATAAAGAGAGAGATAAGCTCAAGCTAGGCCGTACAGTCTGCTCCAACAGGTACAGAGAGAGATAAGCTCAAGCTAGGCCACACAGCCTGCTCCAACAGGTACAGAGAGAGATAAGCTCAAGCTAGGCCACACAGCCTGCTCCAACAGGTACAGAGAGAGATAAGCTCAAGCTAGGCCACACAGCCTGCTCCAACAGGTATAAAGAGAGAGATAAGCTCAAGCTAGGCCACACAGCCTGCTCCAACAGGTATAAAGAGAGATAAGCTCAAGCTAGGCCGTACTGCTCCAACAGGTACAGAGAGAGATAAGCTCAAGCTAGGCCGTACTGCTCCAACAGGTACAGAGAGAGATAAGCTCAAGCTAGGCCGTACTGCTCCAACAGGTACAGAGAGAGATAAGCTCAAGCTAGGCCACACAGCCTGCTCCAACAGGTATAAAGAGAGATAAGCTCAAGCTAGGCCGTACTGCTCCAACAGGTACAGAGAGAGATAAGCTCAAGCTAGGCCACACAGCCTGCTCCAACAGGTATAAAGAGAGAGATAAGCTCAAGCTAGGCCACACAGCCTGCTCCAACAGGTATAAAGAGAGAGATAAGCTCAAGCTAGGCCACACAGTCTGCTCCAACAGGTATAAAGAGAGAGATAAGCTCAAGCTAGGCCGTACTGCTCCAACAGGTACAGAGAGAGATAAGCTCAAGCTAGGCCACACAGCCTGCTCCAACAGGTACAGAGAGAGATAAGCTCAAGCTAGGCCACACAGCCTGCTCCAACAGGTATAAAGAGAGAGATAAGCTCAAGCTAGGCCACACAGCCTGCTCCAACAGGTATAAAGAGAGATAAGCTCAAGCTAGGCCGTACTGCTCCAACAGGTACAGAGAGAGATAAGCTCAAGCTAGGCCGTACTGCTCCAACAGGTACAGAGAGAGATAAGCTCAAGCTAGGCCGTACTGCTCCAACAGGTACAGAGAGAGATAAGCTCAAGCTAGGCCACACAGCCTGCTCCAACAGGTATAAAGAGAGATAAGCTCAAGCTAGGCCGTACTGCTCCAACAGGTACAGAGAGAGATAAGCTCAAGCTAGGCCGTACTGCTCCAACAGGTACAGAGAGAGATAAGCTCAAGCTAGGCCACACAGCCTGCTCCAACAGGTACAGAGAGAGATAAGCTCAAGCTAGGCCACACAGCCTGCTCCAACAGGTATAAAGAGAGAGATAAGCTCAAGCTAGGCCACACAGCTCCAACAGGTACAGAGAGAGATAAGCTCAAGCTAGGCCACACAGCTCCAACAGGTACAGAGAGAGATAAGCTCAAGCTAGGCCACACAGCCTGCTCCAACAGGTACAGAGAGAGATAAGCTCAAGCTAGGCCACACAGCCTGCTCCAACAGGTACAGAGAGAGATAAGCTCAAGCTAGGCCACACAGCCTGCTCCAACAGGTACAGAGAGAGATAAGCTCAAGCTAGGCCACACAGCCTGCTCCAACAGGTACAGAGAGAGATAAGCTCAAGCTAGGCCACACAGCCTGCTCCAACAGGTATAAAGAGAGAGATAAGCTCAAGCTAGGCCACACAGCCTGCTCCAACAGGTATAAAGAGAGATAAGCTCAAGCTAGGCCGTACTGCTCCAACAGGTACAGAGAGAGATAAGCTCAAGCTAGGCCGTACTGCTCCAACAGGTACAGAGAGAGATAAGCTCAAGCTAGGCCGTACTGCTCCAACAGGTACAGAGAGAGATAAGCTCAAGCTAGGCCACACAGCCTGCTCCAACAGGTATAAAGAGAGATAAGCTCAAGCTAGGCCGTACTGCTCCAACAGGTACAGAGAGAGATAAGCTCAAGCTAGGCCGTACTGCTCCAACAGGTACAGAGAGAGATAAGCTCAAGCTAGGCCACACAGCCTGCTCCAACAGGTACAGAGAGAGATAAGCTCAAGCTAGGCCACACAGCCTGCTCCAACAGGTATAAAGAGAGAGATAAGCTCAAGCTAGGCCACACAGCTCCAACAGGTACAGAGAGAGATAAGCTCAAGCTAGGCCACACAGCTCCAACAGGTACAGAGAGAGATAAGCTCAAGCTAGGCCACACAGCCTGCTCCAACAGGTACAGAGAGAGATAAGCTCAAGCTAGGCCACACAGCCTGCTCCAACAGGTACAGAGAGAGATAAGCTCAAGCTAGGCCACACAGCCTGCTCCAACAGGTACAGAGAGAGATAAGCTCAAGCTAGGCCACACAGCCTGCTCCAACAGGTACAGAGAGAGATAAGCTCAAGCTAGGCCACACAGCCTGCTCCAACAGGTATAAAGAGAGAGATAAGCTCAAGCTAGGCCACACAGCTCCAACAGGTACAGAGAGAGATAAGCTCAAGCTAGGCCGTACTGCTCCAACAGGTACAGAGAGAGATAAGCTCAAGCTAGGCCGTACTGCTCCAACAGGTACAGAGAGAGATAAGCTCAAGCTAGGCCACACAGCCTGCTCCAACAGGTATAAAGAGAGATAAGCTCAAGCTAGGCCGTACTGCTCCAACAGGTACAGAGAGAGATAAGCTCAAGCTAGGCCGTACTGCTCCAACAGGTACAGAGAGAGATAAGCTCAAGCTAGGCCACACAGCCTGCTCCAACAGGTATAAAGAGAGAGATAAGCTCAAGCTAGGCCACACAGCCTGCTCCAACAGGTATAAAGAGAGAGATAAGCTCAAGCTAGGCCACACAGTCTGCTCCAACAGGTATAAAGAGAGAGATAAGCTCAAGCTAGGCCGTACTGCTCCAACAGGTACAGAGAGAGATAAGCTCAAGCTAGGCCACACAGCCTGCTCCAACAGGTACAGAGAGAGATAAGCTCAAGCTAGGCCACACAGCCTGCTCCAACAGGTATAAAGAGAGAGATAAGCTCAAGCTAGGCCACACAGCCTGCTCCAACAGGTATAAAGAGAGATAAGCTCAAGCTAGGCCGTACTGCTCCAACAGGTACAGAGAGAGATAAGCTCAAGCTAGGCCGTACTGCTCCAACAGGTACAGAGAGAGATAAGCTCAAGCTAGGCCGTACTGCTCCAACAGGTACAGAGAGAGATAAGCTCAAGCTAGGCCACACAGCTCCAACAGGTACAGAGAGAGATAAGCTCAAGCTAGGCCACACAGCCTGCTCCAACAGGTATAAAGAGAGAGATAAGCTCAAGCTAGGCCACACAGCTCCAACAGGTACAGAGAGAGATAAGCTCAAGCTAGGCCACACAGCTCCAACAGGTACAGAGAGAGATAAGCTCAAGCTAGGCCACACAGCTCCAACAGGTACAGAGAGAGATAAGCTCAAGCTAGGCCACACAGCCTGCTCCAACAGGTACAGAGAGAGATAAGCTCAAGCTAGGCCACACAGTCTGCTCCAACAGGTATAGAGAGAGATAAGCTCAAGCTAGGCCACACAGCCTGCTCCAACAGGTATAAAGAGAGAGATAAGCTCAAGCTAGGCCGTACTGCTCCAACAGGTATAAAGAGAGAGATAAGCTCAAGCTAGGCCACACAGTCTGCTCCAACAGGTACAGAGAGAGATAAGCTCAAGCTAGGCCACACAGTCTGCTCCAACAGGTATAAAGAGAGAGATAAGCTCAAGCTAGGCCGTACAGTCTGCTCCAACAGGTACAGAGAGAGATAAGCTCAAGCTAGGCCACACAGCCTGCTCCAACAGGTACAGAGAGAGATAAGCTCAAGCTAGGCCACACAGCCTGCTCCAACAGGTACAGAGAGAGATAAGCTCAAGCTAGGCCACACAGCCTGCTCCAACAGGTACAGAGAGAGATAAGCTCAAGCTAGGCCACACAGCCTGCTCCAACAGGTATAAAGAGAGAGATAAGCTCAAGCTAGGCCACACAGCCTGCTCCAACAGGTATAAAGAGAGATAAGCTCAAGCTAGGCCGTACTGCTCCAACAGGTACAGAGAGAGATAAGCTCAAGCTAGGCCGTACTGCTCCAACAGGTACAGAGAGAGATAAGCTCAAGCTAGGCCACACAGCCTGCTCCAACAGGTATAAAGAGAGATAAGCTCAAGCTAGGCCGTACTGCTCCAACAGGTACAGAGAGAGATAAGCTCAAGCTAGGCCACACAGCCTGCTCCAACAGGTATAAAGAGAGAGATAAGCTCAAGCTAGGCCACACAGCCTGCTCCAACAGGTATAAAGAGAGAGATAAGCTCAAGCTAGGCCACACAGTCTGCTCCAACAGGTATAAAGAGAGAGATAAGCTCAAGCTAGGCCGTACTGCTCCAACAGGTACAGAGAGAGATAAGCTCAAGCTAGGCCACACAGCCTGCTCCAACAGGTACAGAGAGAGATAAGCTCAAGCTAGGCCACACAGCCTGCTCCAACAGGTATAAAGAGAGAGATAAGCTCAAGCTAGGCCACACAGCCTGCTCCAACAGGTATAAAGAGAGATAAGCTCAAGCTAGGCCGTACTGCTCCAACAGGTACAGAGAGAGATAAGCTCAAGCTAGGCCGTACTGCTCCAACAGGTACAGAGAGAGATAAGCTCAAGCTAGGCCGTACTGCTCCAACAGGTACAGAGAGAGATAAGCTCAAGCTAGGCCACACAGCCTGCTCCAACAGGTATAAAGAGAGATAAGCTCAAGCTAGGCCGTACTGCTCCAACAGGTACAGAGAGAGATAAGCTCAAGCTAGGCCGTACTGCTCCAACAGGTACAGAGAGAGATAAGCTCAAGCTAGGCCACACAGCCTGCTCCAACAGGTACAGAGAGAGATAAGCTCAAGCTAGGCCACACAGCCTGCTCCAACAGGTATAAAGAGAGAGATAAGCTCAAGCTAGGCCACACAGCTCCAACAGGTACAGAGAGAGATAAGCTCAAGCTAGGCCACACAGCTCCAACAGGTACAGAGAGAGATAAGCTCAAGCTAGGCCACACAGCTCCAACAGGTACAGAGAGAGATAAGCTCAAGCTAGGCCACACAGCCTGCTCCAACAGGTACAGAGAGAGATAAGCTCAAGCTAGGCCACACAGTCTGCTCCAACAGGTATAGAGAGAGATAAGCTCAAGCTAGGCCACACAGCCTGCTCCAACAGGTATAAAGAGAGAGATAAGCTCAAGCTAGGCCGTACTGCTCCAACAGGTACAGAGAGAGATAAGCTCAAGCTAGGCCGTACAGTCTGCTCCAACAGGTATAAAGAGAGAGATAAGCTCAAGCTAGGCCGTACTGCTCCAACAGGTATAAAGAGAGAGATAAGCTCAAGCTAGGCCACACAGTCTGCTCCAACAGGTACAGAGAGAGATAAGCTCAAGCTAGGCCACACAGTCTGCTCCAACAGGTATAAAGAGAGAGATAAGCTCAAGCTAGGCCGTACAGTCTGCTCCAACAGGTACAGAGAGAGATAAGCTCAAGCTAGGCCACACAGCCTGCTCCAACAGGTACAGAGAGAGATAAGCTCAAGCTAGGCCACACAGCCTGCTCCAACAGGTACAGAGAGAGATAAGCTCAAGCTAGGCCACACAGCCTGCTCCAACAGGTATAAAGAGAGAGATAAGCTCAAGCTAGGCCACACAGCCTGCTCCAACAGGTATAAAGAGAGATAAGCTCAAGCTAGGCCGTACTGCTCCAACAGGTACAGAGAGAGATAAGCTCAAGCTAGGCCGTACTGCTCCAACAGGTACAGAGAGAGATAAGCTCAAGCTAGGCCGTACTGCTCCAACAGGTACAGAGAGAGATAAGCTCAAGCTAGGCCACACAGCCTGCTCCAACAGGTATAAAGAGAGATAAGCTCAAGCTAGGCCGTACTGCTCCAACAGGTACAGAGAGAGATAAGCTCAAGCTAGGCCACACAGCCTGCTCCAACAGGTATAAAGAGAGAGATAAGCTCAAGCTAGGCCACACAGCCTGCTCCAACAGGTATAAAGAGAGAGATAAGCTCAAGCTAGGCCACACAGTCTGCTCCAACAGGTATAAAGAGAGAGATAAGCTCAAGCTAGGCCGTACTGCTCCAACAGGTACAGAGAGAGATAAGCTCAAGCTAGGCCACACAGCCTGCTCCAACAGGTACAGAGAGAGATAAGCTCAAGCTAGGCCACACAGCCTGCTCCAACAGGTATAAAGAGAGAGATAAGCTCAAGCTAGGCCACACAGCCTGCTCCAACAGGTATAAAGAGAGATAAGCTCAAGCTAGGCCGTACTGCTCCAACAGGTACAGAGAGAGATAAGCTCAAGCTAGGCCGTACTGCTCCAACAGGTACAGAGAGAGATAAGCTCAAGCTAGGCCGTACTGCTCCAACAGGTACAGAGAGAGATAAGCTCAAGCTAGGCCACACAGCCTGCTCCAACAGGTATAAAGAGAGATAAGCTCAAGCTAGGCCGTACTGCTCCAACAGGTACAGAGAGAGATAAGCTCAAGCTAGGCCGTACTGCTCCAACAGGTACAGAGAGAGATAAGCTCAAGCTAGGCCACACAGCCTGCTCCAACAGGTACAGAGAGAGATAAGCTCAAGCTAGGCCACACAGCCTGCTCCAACAGGTATAAAGAGAGAGATAAGCTCAAGCTAGGCCACACAGCTCCAACAGGTACAGAGAGAGATAAGCTCAAGCTAGGCCACACAGCTCCAACAGGTACAGAGAGAGATAAGCTCAAGCTAGGCCACACAGCCTGCTCCAACAGGTACAGAGAGAGATAAGCTCAAGCTAGGCCACACAGCCTGCTCCAACAGGTACAGAGAGAGATAAGCTCAAGCTAGGCCACACAGCCTGCTCCAACAGGTACAGAGAGAGATAAGCTCAAGCTAGGCCACACAGCCTGCTCCAACAGGTACAGAGAGAGATAAGCTCAAGCTAGGCCACACAGCCTGCTCCAACAGGTATAAAGAGAGAGATAAGCTCAAGCTAGGCCACACAGCCTGCTCCAACAGGTATAAAGAGAGATAAGCTCAAGCTAGGCCGTACTGCTCCAACAGGTACAGAGAGAGATAAGCTCAAGCTAGGCCGTACTGCTCCAACAGGTACAGAGAGAGATAAGCTCAAGCTAGGCCGTACTGCTCCAACAGGTACAGAGAGAGATAAGCTCAAGCTAGGCCACACAGCCTGCTCCAACAGGTATAAAGAGAGATAAGCTCAAGCTAGGCCGTACTGCTCCAACAGGTACAGAGAGAGATAAGCTCAAGCTAGGCCGTACTGCTCCAACAGGTACAGAGAGAGATAAGCTCAAGCTAGGCCACACAGCCTGCTCCAACAGGTACAGAGAGAGATAAGCTCAAGCTAGGCCACACAGCCTGCTCCAACAGGTATAAAGAGAGAGATAAGCTCAAGCTAGGCCACACAGCTCCAACAGGTACAGAGAGAGATAAGCTCAAGCTAGGCCACACAGCTCCAACAGGTACAGAGAGAGATAAGCTCAAGCTAGGCCACACAGCCTGCTCCAACAGGTACAGAGAGAGATAAGCTCAAGCTAGGCCACACAGCCTGCTCCAACAGGTACAGAGAGAGATAAGCTCAAGCTAGGCCACACAGCCTGCTCCAACAGGTACAGAGAGAGATAAGCTCAAGCTAGGCCACACAGCCTGCTCCAACAGGTACAGAGAGAGATAAGCTCAAGCTAGGCCACACAGCCTGCTCCAACAGGTATAAAGAGAGAGATAAGCTCAAGCTAGGCCACACAGCCTGCTCCAACAGGTATAAAGAGAGATAAGCTCAAGCTAGGCCGTACTGCTCCAACAGGTACAGAGAGAGATAAGCTCAAGCTAGGCCGTACTGCTCCAACAGGTACAGAGAGAGATAAGCTCAAGCTAGGCCGTACTGCTCCAACAGGTACAGAGAGAGATAAGCTCAAGCTAGGCCACACAGCCTGCTCCAACAGGTATAAAGAGAGATAAGCTCAAGCTAGGCCGTACTGCTCCAACAGGTACAGAGAGAGATAAGCTCAAGCTAGGCCACACAGCCTGCTCCAACAGGTATAAAGAGAGAGATAAGCTCAAGCTAGGCCACACAGCCTGCTCCAACAGGTATAAAGAGAGAGATAAGCTCAAGCTAGGCCACACAGTCTGCTCCAACAGGTATAAAGAGAGAGATAAGCTCAAGCTAGGCCGTACTGCTCCAACAGGTACAGAGAGAGATAAGCTCAAGCTAGGCCACACAGCCTGCTCCAACAGGTACAGAGAGAGATAAGCTCAAGCTAGGCCACACAGCCTGCTCCAACAGGTATAAAGAGAGAGATAAGCTCAAGCTAGGCTACACAGCCTGCTCCAACAGGTATAAAGAGAGATAAGCTCAAGCTAGGCCGTACTGCTCCAACAGGTACAGAGAGAGATAAGCTCAAGCTAGGCCGTACTGCTCCAACAGGTACAGAGAGAGATAAGCTCAAGCTAGGCCGTACTGCTCCAACAGGTACAGAGAGAGATAAGCTCAAGCTAGGCCACACAGCCTGCTCCAACAGGTATAAAGAGAGATAAGCTCAAGCTAGGCCGTACTGCTCCAACAGGTACAGAGAGAGATAAGCTCAAGCTAGGCCGTACTGCTCCAACAGGTACAGAGAGAGATAAGCTCAAGCTAGGCCACACAGCCTGCTCCAACAGGTACAGAGAGAGATAAGCTCAAGCTAGGCCACACAGCCTGCTCCAACAGGTATAAAGAGAGAGATAAGCTCAAGCTAGGCCACACAGCTCCAACAGGTACAGAGAGAGATAAGCTCAAGCTAGGCCACACAGCTCCAACAGGTACAGAGAGAGATAAGCTCAAGCTAGGCCACACAGCCTGCTCCAACAGGTACAGAGAGAGATAAGCTCAAGCTAGGCCACACAGCCTGCTCCAACAGGTATAAAGAGAGAGATAAGCTCAAGCTAGGCCACACAGCTCCAACAGGTACAGAGAGAGATAAGCTCAAGCTAGGCCACACAGCCTGCTCCAACAGGTACAGAGAGAGATAAGCTCAAGCTAGGCCACACAGCCTGCTCCAACAGGTACAGAGAGAGATAAGCTCAAGCTAGGCCACACAGCCTGCTCCAACAGGTATAAAGAGAGAGATAAGCTCAAGCTAGGCCACACAGCTCCAACAGGTACAGAGAGAGATAAGCTCAAGCTAGGCCACACAGCCTGCTCCAACAGGTACAGAGAGAGATAAGCTCAAGCTAGGCCACACAGCCTGCTCCAACAGGTACAGAGAGAGATAAGCTCAAGCTAGGCCACACAGTCTGCTCCAACAGGTACAGAGAGAGATAAGCTCAAGCTAGGCCACACAGCCTGCTCCAACAGGTACAGAGAGAGATAAGCTCAAGCTAGGCCACACAGCCTGCTCCAACAGGTACAGAGAGAGATAAGCTCAAGCTAGGCCGTACTGCTCCAACAGGTATAAAGAGAGAGATAAGCTCAAGCTAGGCCGTACTGCTCCAACAGGTATAGAGAGAGATAAGCTCAAGCTAGGCCACACAGCCTGCTCCAACAGGTACAGAGAGAGATAAGCTCAAGCTAGGCCACACAGTCTGCTCCAACAGGTATAAAGAGAGAGATAAGCTCAAGCTAGGCCGTACTGCTCCAACAGGTACAGAGAGAGATAAGCTCAAGCTAGGCCACACAGCCTGCTCCAACAGGTACAGAGAGAGATAAGCTCAAGCTAGGCCACACAGCCTGCTCCAACAGGTATAAAGAGAGAGATAAGCTCAAGCTAGGCCACACAGCCTGCTCCAACAGGTATAAAGAGAGATAAGCTCAAGCTAGGCCGTACTGCTCCAACAGGTACAGAGAGAGATAAGCTCAAGCTAGGCCGTACTGCTCCAACAGGTACAGAGAGAGATAAGCTCAAGCTAGGCCGTACTGCTCCAACAGGTACAGAGAGAGATAAGCTCAAGCTAGGCCACACAGCCTGCTCCAACAGGTATAAAGAGAGATAAGCTCAAGCTAGGCCGTACTGCTCCAACAGGTACAGAGAGAGATAAGCTCAAGCTAGGCCGTACTGCTCCAACAGGTACAGAGAGAGATAAGCTCAAGCTAGGCCACACAGCCTGCTCCAACAGGTACAGAGAGAGATAAGCTCAAGCTAGGCCACACAGCCTGCTCCAACAGGTATAAAGAGAGAGATAAGCTCAAGCTAGGCCACACAGCTCCAACAGGTACAGAGAGAGATAAGCTCAAGCTAGGCCACACAGCTCCAACAGGTACAGAGAGAGATAAGCTCAAGCTAGGCCACACAGCCTGCTCCAACAGGTACAGAGAGAGATAAGCTCAAGCTAGGCCACACAGCCTGCTCCAACAGGTACAGAGAGAGATAAGCTCAAGCTAGGCCACACAGCCTGCTCCAACAGGTACAGAGAGAGATAAGCTCAAGCTAGGCCACACAGCCTGCTCCAACAGGTATAAAGAGAGAGATAAGCTCAAGCTAGGCCACACAGCCTGCTCCAACAGGTATAAAGAGAGATAAGCTCAAGCTAGGCCGTACTGCTCCAACAGGTACAGAGAGAGATAAGCTCAAGCTAGGCCGTACTGCTCCAACAGGTACAGAGAGAGATAAGCTCAAGCTAGGCCGTACTGCTCCAACAGGTACAGAGAGAGATAAGCTCAAGCTAGGCCACACAGCCTGCTCCAACAGGTATAAAGAGAGATAAGCTCAAGCTAGGCCGTACTGCTCCAACAGGTACAGAGAGAGATAAGCTCAAGCTAGGCCACACAGCCTGCTCCAACAGGTATAAAGAGAGAGATAAGCTCAAGCTAGGCCACACAGCCTGCTCCAACAGGTATAAAGAGAGAGATAAGCTCAAGCTAGGCCACACAGTCTGCTCCAACAGGTATAAAGAGAGAGATAAGCTCAAGCTAGGCCGTACTGCTCCAACAGGTACAGAGAGAGATAAGCTCAAGCTAGGCCACACAGCCTGCTCCAACAGGTACAGAGAGAGATAAGCTCAAGCTAGGCCACACAGCCTGCTCCAACAGGTATAAAGAGAGAGATAAGCTCAAGCTAGGCCACACAGCCTGCTCCAACAGGTATAAAGAGAGATAAGCTCAAGCTAGGCCGTACTGCTCCAACAGGTACAGAGAGAGATAAGCTCAAGCTAGGCCGTACTGCTCCAACAGGTACAGAGAGAGATAAGCTCAAGCTAGGCCGTACTGCTCCAACAGGTACAGAGAGAGATAAGCTCAAGCTAGGCCACACAGCCTGCTCCAACAGGTATAAAGAGAGATAAGCTCAAGCTAGGCCGTACTGCTCCAACAGGTACAGAGAGAGATAAGCTCAAGCTAGGCCGTACTGCTCCAACAGGTACAGAGAGAGATAAGCTCAAGCTAGGCCACACAGCCTGCTCCAACAGGTACAGAGAGAGATAAGCTCAAGCTAGGCCACACAGCCTGCTCCAACAGGTATAAAGAGAGAGATAAGCTCAAGCTAGGCCACACAGCTCCAACAGGTACAGAGAGAGATAAGCTCAAGCTAGGCCACACAGCTCCAACAGGTACAGAGAGAGATAAGCTCAAGCTAGGCCACACAGCCTGCTCCAACAGGTACAGAGAGAGATAAGCTCAAGCTAGGCCACACAGCCTGCTCCAACAGGTATAAAGAGAGAGATAAGCTCAAGCTAGGCCACACAGCTCCAACAGGTACAGAGAGAGATAAGCTCAAGCTAGGCCACACAGCCTGCTCCAACAGGTACAGAGAGAGATAAGCTCAAGCTAGGCCACACAGCCTGCTCCAACAGGTACAGAGAGAGATAAGCTCAAGCTAGGCCACACAGCCTGCTCCAACAGGTACAGAGAGAGATAAGCTCAAGCTAGGCCACACAGCCTGCTCCAACAGGTATAAAGAGAGAGATAAGCTCAAGCTAGGCCACACAGCTCCAACAGGTACAGAGAGAGATAAGCTCAAGCTAGGCCACACAGCCTGCTCCAACAGGTACAGAGAGAGATAAGCTCAAGCTAGGCCACACAGCCTGCTCCAACAGGTACAGAGAGAGATAAGCTCAAGCTAGGCCACACAGTCTGCTCCAACAGGTACAGAGAGAGATAAGCTCAAGCTAGGCCACACAGCCTGCTCCAACAGGTACAGAGAGAGATAAGCTCAAGCTAGGCCACACAGCCTGCTCCAACAGGTACAGAGAGAGATAAGCTCAAGCTAGGCCGTACTGCTCCAACAGGTATAAAGAGAGAGATAAGCTCAAGCTAGGCCGTACTGCTCCAACAGGTATAGAGAGAGATAAGCTCAAGCTAGGCCACACAGCCTGCTCCAACAGGTACAGAGAGATAAGCTCAAGCTAGGCCACACAGTCTGCTCCAACAGGTATAGAGAGAGATAAGCTCAAGCTAGGCCGTACTGCTCCAACAGGTACAGAGAGAGATAAGCTCAAGCTAGGCCACACAGCCTGCTCCAACAGGTACAGAGAGAGATAAGCTCAAGCTAGGCCACACAGCCTGCTCCAACAGGTATAAAGAGAGAGATAAGCTCAAGCTAGGCCACACAGCTCCAACAGGTACAGAGAGAGATAAGCTCAAGCTAGGCCACACAGCTCCAACAGGTACAGAGAGAGATAAGCTCAAGCTAGGCCACACAGCCTGCTCCAACAGGTACAGAGAGAGATAAGCTCAAGCTAGGCCACACAGCCTGCTCCAACAGGTACAGAGAGAGATAAGCTCAAGCTAGGCCACACAGCCTGCTCCAACAGGTACAGAGAGAGATAAGCTCAAGCTAGGCCACACAGCCTGCTCCAACAGGTACAGAGAGAGATAAGCTCAAGCTAGGCCACACAGCCTGCTCCAACAGGTATAAAGAGAGAGATAAGCTCAAGCTAGGCCACACAGCCTGCTCCAACAGGTATAAAGAGAGATAAGCTCAAGCTAGGCCGTACTGCTCCAACAGGTACAGAGAGAGATAAGCTCAAGCTAGGCCGTACTGCTCCAACAGGTACAGAGAGAGATAAGCTCAAGCTAGGCCGTACTGCTCCAACAGGTACAGAGAGAGATAAGCTCAAGCTAGGCCACACAGCCTGCTCCAACAGGTATAAAGAGAGATAAGCTCAAGCTAGGCCGTACTGCTCCAACAGGTACAGAGAGAGATAAGCTCAAGCTAGGCCACACAGCCTGCTCCAACAGGTATAAAGAGAGAGATAAGCTCAAGCTAGGCCACACAGCCTGCTCCAACAGGTATAAAGAGAGAGATAAGCTCAAGCTAGGCCACACAGTCTGCTCCAACAGGTATAAAGAGAGAGATAAGCTCAAGCTAGGCCGTACTGCTCCAACAGGTACAGAGAGAGATAAGCTCAAGCTAGGCCACACAGCCTGCTCCAACAGGTACAGAGAGAGATAAGCTCAAGCTAGGCCACACAGCCTGCTCCAACAGGTATAAAGAGAGAGATAAGCTCAAGCTAGGCCACACAGCCTGCTCCAACAGGTATAAAGAGAGATAAGCTCAAGCTAGGCCGTACTGCTCCAACAGGTACAGAGAGAGATAAGCTCAAGCTAGGCCGTACTGCTCCAACAGGTACAGAGAGAGATAAGCTCAAGCTAGGCCGTACTGCTCCAACAGGTACAGAGAGAGATAAGCTCAAGCTAGGCCACACAGCCTGCTCCAACAGGTATAAAGAGAGATAAGCTCAAGCTAGGCCGTACTGCTCCAACAGGTACAGAGAGAGATAAGCTCAAGCTAGGCCGTACTGCTCCAACAGGTACAGAGAGAGATAAGCTCAAGCTAGGCCACACAGCCTGCTCCAACAGGTACAGAGAGAGATAAGCTCAAGCTAGGCCACACAGCCTGCTCCAACAGGTATAAAGAGAGAGATAAGCTCAAGCTAGGCCACACAGCTCCAACAGGTACAGAGAGAGATAAGCTCAAGCTAGGCCACACAGCTCCAACAGGTACAGAGAGAGATAAGCTCAAGCTAGGCCACACAGCCTGCTCCAACAGGTACAGAGAGAGATAAGCTCAAGCTAGGCCACACAGCCTGCTCCAACAGGTATAAAGAGAGAGATAAGCTCAAGCTAGGCCACACAGCTCCAACAGGTACAGAGAGAGATAAGCTCAAGCTAGGCCACACAGCCTGCTCCAACAGGTACAGAGAGAGATAAGCTCAAGCTAGGCCACACAGCCTGCTCCAACAGGTACAGAGAGAGATAAGCTCAAGCTAGGCCACACAGCCTGCTCCAACAGGTACAGAGAGAGATAAGCTCAAGCTAGGCCACACAGCCTGCTCCAACAGGTATAAAGAGAGAGATAAGCTCAAGCTAGGCCACACAGCTCCAACAGGTACAGAGAGAGATAAGCTCAAGCTAGGCCACACAGCCTGCTCCAACAGGTACAGAGAGAGATAAGCTCAAGCTAGGCCACACAGTCTGCTCCAACAGGTACAGAGAGAGATAAGCTCAAGCTAGGCCACACAGCCTGCTCCAACAGGTACAGAGAGAGATAAGCTCAAGCTAGGCCACACAGCCTGCTCCAACAGGTACAGAGAGAGATAAGCTCAAGCTAGGCCGTACTGCTCCAACAGGTATAAAGAGAGAGATAAGCTCAAGCTAGGCCGTACTGCTCCAACAGGTATAGAGAGAGATAAGCTCAAGCTAGGCCACACAGCCTGCTCCAACAGGTACAGAGAGAGATAAGCTCAAGCTAGGCCACACAGTCTGCTCCAACAGGTATAGAGAGAGATAAGCTCAAGCTAGGCCGTACTGCTCCAACAGGTACAGAGAGAGATAAGCTCAAGCTAGGCCACACAGCCTGCTCCAACAGGTACAGAGAGAGATAAGCTCAAGCTAGGCCACACAGCCTGCTCCAACAGGTACAGAGAGAGATAAGCTCAAGCTAGGCCACACAGCCTGCTCCAACAGGTACAGAGAGAGATAAGCTCAAGCTAGGCCACACAGCCTGCTCCAACAGGTATAAAGAGAGAGATAAGCTCAAGCTAGGCCACACAGCTCCAACAGGTACAGAGAGAGATAAGCTCAAGCTAGGCCACACAGCCTGCTCCAACAGGTACAGAGAGAGATAAGCTCAAGCTAGGCCACACAGCCTGCTCCAACAGGTACAGAGAGAGATAAGCTCAAGCTAGGCCACACAGTCTGCTCCAACAGGTACAGAGAGAGATAAGCTCAAGCTAGGCCACACAGCCTGCTCCAACAGGTACAGAGAGAGATAAGCTCAAGCTAGGCCACACAGCCTGCTCCAACAGGTACAGAGAGAGATAAGCTCAAGCTAGGCCGTACTGCTCCAACAGGTATAAAGAGAGAGATAAGCTCAAGCTAGGCCGTACTGCTCCAACAGGTATAGAGAGAGATAAGCTCAAGCTAGGCCACACAGCCTGCTCCAACAGGTACAGAGAGAGATAAGCTCAAGCTAGGCCACACAGTCTGCTCCAACAGGTATAGAGAGAGATAAGCTCAAGCTAGGCCGTACTGCTCCAACAGGTACAGAGAGAGATAAGCTCAAGCTAGGCCACACAGCCTGCTCCAACAGGTACAGAGAGAGATAAGCTCAAGCTAGGCCACACAGCCTGCTCCAACAGGTATAAAGAGAGAGATAAGCTCAAGCTAGGCCGTACTGCTCCAACAGGTACAGAGAGAGATAAGCTCAAGCTAGGCCACACAGCCTGCTCCAACAGGTACAGAGAGAGATAAGCTCAAGCTAGGCCACACAGCCTGCTCCAACAGGTATAAAGAGAGAGATAAGCTCAAGCTAGGCCACACAGCCTGCTCCAACAGGTATAAAGAGAGATAAGCTCAAGCTAGGCCGTACTGCTCCAACAGGTACAGAGAGAGATAAGCTCAAGCTAGGCCGTACTGCTCCAACAGGTACAGAGAGAGATAAGCTCAAGCTAGGCCGTACTGCTCCAACAGGTACAGAGAGAGATAAGCTCAAGCTAGGCCACACAGCCTGCTCCAACAGGTATAAAGAGAGATAAGCTCAAGCTAGGCCGTACTGCTCCAACAGGTACAGAGAGAGATAAGCTCAAGCTAGGCCGTACTGCTCCAACAGGTACAGAGAGAGATAAGCTCAAGCTAGGCCACACAGCCTGCTCCAACAGGTACAGAGAGAGATAAGCTCAAGCTAGGCCACACAGCCTGCTCCAACAGGTATAAAGAGAGAGATAAGCTCAAGCTAGGCCACACAGCTCCAACAGGTACAGAGAGAGATAAGCTCAAGCTAGGCCACACAGCTCCAACAGGTACAGAGAGAGATAAGCTCAAGCTAGGCCACACAGCCTGCTCCAACAGGTACAGAGAGAGATAAGCTCAAGCTAGGCCACACAGCCTGCTCCAACAGGTATAAAGAGAGAGATAAGCTCAAGCTAGGCCACACAGCTCCAACAGGTACAGAGAGAGATAAGCTCAAGCTAGGCCACACAGCCTGCTCCAACAGGTACAGAGAGAGATAAGCTCAAGCTAGGCCACACAGCCTGCTCCAACAGGTACAGAGAGAGATAAGCTCAAGCTAGGCCACACAGCCTGCTCCAACAGGTACAGAGAGAGATAAGCTCAAGCTAGGCCACACAGCCTGCTCCAACAGGTATAAAGAGAGAGATAAGCTCAAGCTAGGCCACACAGCTCCAACAGGTACAGAGAGAGATAAGCTCAAGCTAGGCCACACAGCCTGCTCCAACAGGTACAGAGAGAGATAAGCTCAAGCTAGGCCACACAGCCTGCTCCAACAGGTACAGAGAGAGATAAGCTCAAGCTAGGCCACACAGTCTGCTCCAACAGGTACAGAGAGAGATAAGCTCAAGCTAGGCCACACAGCCTGCTCCAACAGGTACAGAGAGAGATAAGCTCAAGCTAGGCCACACAGCCTGCTCCAACAGGTACAGAGAGAGATAAGCTCAAGCTAGGCCGTACTGCTCCAACAGGTATAAAGAGAGAGATAAGCTCAAGCTAGGCCGTACTGCTCCAACAGGTATAGAGAGAGATAAGCTCAAGCTAGGCCACACAGCCTGCTCCAACAGGTACAGAGAGAGATAAGCTCAAGCTAGGCCACACAGTCTGCTCCAACAGGTATAGAGAGAGATAAGCTCAAGCTAGGCCGTACTGCTCCAACAGGTACAGAGAGAGATAAGCTCAAGCTAGGCCACACAGCCTGCTCCAACAGGTACAGAGAGAGATAAGCTCAAGCTAGGCCACACAGCCTGCTCCAACAGGTACAGAGAGAGATAAGCTCAAGCTAGGCCACACAGCCTGCTCCAACAGGTACAGAGAGAGATAAGCTCAAGCTAGGCCACACAGCCTGCTCCAACAGGTATAAAGAGAGAGATAAGCTCAAGCTAGGCCACACAGCTCCAACAGGTACAGAGAGAGATAAGCTCAAGCTAGGCCACACAGCCTGCTCCAACAGGTACAGAGAGAGATAAGCTCAAGCTAGGCCACACAGCCTGCTCCAACAGGTACAGAGAGAGATAAGCTCAAGCTAGGCCACACAGCCTGCTCCAACAGGTACAGAGAGAGATAAGCTCAAGCTAGGCCACACAGCCTGCTCCAACAGGTATAAAGAGAGAGATAAGCTCAAGCTAGGCCACACAGCTCCAACAGGTACAGAGAGAGATAAGCTCAAGCTAGGCCACACAGCCTGCTCCAACAGGTACAGAGAGAGATAAGCTCAAGCTAGGCCACACAGCCTGCTCCAACAGGTACAGAGAGAGATAAGCTCAAGCTAGGCCACACAGTCTGCTCCAACAGGTACAGAGAGAGATAAGCTCAAGCTAGGCCACACAGCCTGCTCCAACAGGTACAGAGAGAGATAAGCTCAAGCTAGGCCACACAGCCTGCTCCAACAGGTACAGAGAGAGATAAGCTCAAGCTAGGCCGTACTGCTCCAACAGGTATAAAGAGAGAGATAAGCTCAAGCTAGGCCGTACTGCTCCAACAGGTATAGAGAGAGATAAGCTCAAGCTAGGCCACACAGCCTGCTCCAACAGGTACAGAGAGAGATAAGCTCAAGCTAGGCCACACAGTCTGCTCCAACAGGTATAGAGAGAGATAAGCTCAAGCTAGGCCGTACTGCTCCAACAGGTACAGAGAGAGATAAGCTCAAGCTAGGCCACACAGCCTGCTCCAACAGGTACAGAGAGAGATAAGCTCAAGCTAGGCCACACAGCCTGCTCCAACAGGTACAGAGAGAGATAAGCTCAAGCTAGGCCACACAGCCTGCTCCAACAGGTACAGAGAGAGATAAGCTCAAGCTAGGCCACACAGCCTGCTCCAACAGGTACAGAGAGAGATAAGCTCAAGCTAGGCCACACAGCCTGCTCCAACAGGTATAAAGAGAGAGATAAGCTCAAGCTAGGCCACACAGCTCCAACAGGTACAGAGAGAGATAAGCTCAAGCTAGGCCACACAGCCTGCTCCAACAGGTACAGAGAGAGATAAGCTCAAGCTAGGCCACACAGTCTGCTCCAACAGGTACAGAGAGAGATAAGCTCAAGCTAGGCCACACAGCCTGCTCCAACAGGTACAGAGAGAGATAAGCTCAAGCTAGGCCACACAGCCTGCTCCAACAGGTACAGAGAGAGATAAGCTCAAGCTAGGCCGTACTGCTCCAACAGGTATAAAGAGAGAGATAAGCTCAAGCTAGGCCGTACTGCTCCAACAGGTATAGAGAGAGATAAGCTCAAGCTAGGCCACACAGCCTGCTCCAACAGGTACAGAGAGAGATAAGCTCAAGCTAGGCCACACAGTCTGCTCCAACAGGTATAGAGAGAGATAAGCTCAAGCTAGGCACGTACTGCTCCAACAGGTACAGAGAGAGATAAGCTCAAGCTAGGCCACACAGCCTGCTCCAACAGGTACAGAGAGAGATAAGCTCAAGCTAGGCCACACAGCCTGCTCCAACAGGTACAGAGAGAGATAAGCTCAAGCTAGGCCACACAGCCTGCTCCAACAGGTACAGAGAGAGATAAGCTCAAGCTAGGCCACACAGCCTGCTCCAACAGGTACAGAGAGAGATAAGCTCAAGCTAGGCCACACAGCCTGCTCCAACAGGTATAAAGAGAGAGATAAGCTCAAGCTAGGCCACACAGCTCCAACAGGTACAGAGAGAGATAAGCTCAAGCTAGGCCACACAGCCTGCTCCAACAGGTACAGAGAGAGATAAGCTCAAGCTAGGCCACACAGTCTGCTCCAACAGGTACAGAGAGAGATAAGCTCAAGCTAGGCCACACAGCCTGCTCCAACAGGTACAGAGAGAGATAAGCTCAAGCTAGGCCACACAGCCTGCTCCAACAGGTACAGAGAGAGATAAGCTCAAGCTAGGCCGTACTGCTCCAACAGGTATAAAGAGAGAGATAAGCTCAAGCTAGGCCGTACTGCTCCAACAGGTATAGAGAGAGATAAGCTCAAGCTAGGCCACACAGCCTGCTCCAACAGGTACAGAGAGAGATAAGCTCAAGCTAGGCCACACAGCTCCAACAGGTACAGAGAGAGATAAGCTCAAGCTAGGCCACACAGTCTGCTCCAACAGGTATAGAGAGAGATAAGCTCAAGCTAGGCCACACAGTCTGCTCCAACAGGTATAGAGAGAGATAAGCTCAAGCTAGGCCACACAGCCTGCTCCAACAGGTACAGAGAGAGATAAGCTCAAGCTAGGCCACACAGTCTGCTCCAACAGGTATAAAGAGAGAGATAAGCTCAAGCTAGGCCGTACAGTCTGCTCCAACAGGTACAGAGAGAGATAAGCTCAAGCTAGGCCACACAGCCTGCTCCAACAGGTACAGAGAGAGATAAGCTCAAGCTAGGCCACACAGCCTGCTCCAACAGGTACAGAGAGAGATAAGCTCAAGCTAGGCCACACAGCCTGCTCCAACAGGTACAGAGAGAGATAAGCTCAAGCTAGGCCACACAGCCTGCTCCAACAGGTACAGAGAGAGATAAGCTCAAGCTAGGCCACACAGCCTGCTCCAACAGGTACAGAGAGAGATAAGCTCAAGCTAGGCCGTACTGCTCCAACAGGTATAAAGAGAGAGATAAGCTCAAGCTAGGCCGTACTGCTCCAACAGGTATAGAGAGAGATAAGCTCAAGCTAGGCCACACAGCCTGCTCCAACAGGTACAGAGAGAGATAAGCTCAAGCTAGGCCACACAGTCTGCTCCAACAGGTATAGAGAGAGATAAGCTCAAGCTAGGCCGTACTGCTCCAACAGGTACAGAGAGAGATAAGCTCAAGCTAGGCCACACAGCCTGCTCCAACAGGTACAGAGAGAGATAAGCTCAAGCTAGGCCACACAGCCTGCTCCAACAGGTACAGAGAGAGATAAGCTCAAGCTAGGCCACACAGCCTGCTCCAACAGGTACAGAGAGAGATAAGCTCAAGCTAGGCCACACAGCCTGCTCCAACAGGTATAAAGAGAGAGATAAGCTCAAGCTAGGCCACACAGCTCCAACAGGTACAGAGAGAGATAAGCTCAAGCTAGGCCACACAGCCTGCTCCAACAGGTACAGAGAGAGATAAGCTCAAGCTAGGCCACACAGCCTGCTCCAACAGGTACAGAGAGAGATAAGCTCAAGCTAGGCCACACAGCCTGCTCCAACAGGTATAAAGAGAGAGATAAGCTCAAGCTAGGCCACACAGCTCCAACAGGTACAGAGAGAGATAAGCTCAAGCTAGGCCACACAGCCTGCTCCAACAGGTACAGAGAGAGATAAGCTCAAGCTAGGCCACACAGCCTGCTCCAACAGGTACAGAGAGAGATAAGCTCAAGCTAGGCCACACAGTCTGCTCCAACAGGTACAGAGAGAGATAAGCTCAAGCTAGGCCACACAGCCTGCTCCAACAGGTACAGAGAGAGATAAGCTCAAGCTAGGCCACACAGCCTGCTCCAACAGGTACAGAGAGAGATAAGCTCAAGCTAGGCCGTACTGCTCCAACAGGTATAAAGAGAGAGATAAGCTCAAGCTAGGCCGTACTGCTCCAACAGGTATAGAGAGAGATAAGCTCAAGCTAGGCCACACAGCCTGCTCCAACAGGTACAGAGAGAGATAAGCTCAAGCTAGGCCACACAGTCTGCTCCAACAGGTATAGAGAGAGATAAGCTCAAGCTAGGCCGTACTGCTCCAACAGGTACAGAGAGAGATAAGCTCAAGCTAGGCCACACAGCCTGCTCCAACAGGTACAGAGAGAGATAAGCTCAAGCTAGGCCACACAGCCTGCTCCAACAGGTACAGAGAGAGATAAGCTCAAGCTAGGCCACACAGCCTGCTCCAACAGGTACAGAGAGAGATAAGCTCAAGCTAGGCCACACAGCCTGCTCCAACAGGTACAGAGAGAGATAAGCTCAAGCTAGGCCACACAGCCTGCTCCAACAGGTATAAAGAGAGAGATAAGCTCAAGCTAGGCCACACAGCTCCAACAGGTACAGAGAGAGATAAGCTCAAGCTAGGCCACACAGCCTGCTCCAACAGGTACAGAGAGAGATAAGCTCAAGCTAGGCCACACAGTCTGCTCCAACAGGTACAGAGAGAGATAAGCTCAAGCTAGGCCACACAGCCTGCTCCAACAGGTACAGAGAGAGATAAGCTCAAGCTAGGCCACACAGCCTGCTCCAACAGGTACAGAGAGAGATAAGCTCAAGCTAGGCCGTACTGCTCCAACAGGTATAAAGAGAGAGATAAGCTCAAGCTAGGCCGTACTGCTCCAACAGGTATAGAGAGAGATAAGCTCAAGCTAGGCCACACAGCCTGCTCCAACAGGTACAGAGAGAGATAAGCTCAAGCTAGGCCACACAGCTCCAACAGGTACAGAGAGAGATAAGCTCAAGCTAGGCCACACAGTCTGCTCCAACAGGTATAGAGAGAGATAAGCTCAAGCTAGGCCACACAGTCTGCTCCAACAGGTATAGAGAGAGATAAGCTCAAGCTAGGCCACACAGCCTGCTCCAACAGGTACAGAGAGAGATAAGCTCAAGCTAGGCCACACAGTCTGCTCCAACAGGTATAAAGAGAGAGATAAGCTCAAGCTAGGCCGTACAGTCTGCTCCAACAGGTACAGAGAGAGATAAGCTCAAGCTAGGCCACACAGCCTGCTCCAACAGGTACAGAGAGAGATAAGCTCAAGCTAGGCCACACAGCCTGCTCCAACAGGTACAGAGAGAGATAAGCTCAAGCTAGGCCACACAGCCTGCTCCAACAGGTACAGAGAGAGATAAGCTCAAGCTAGGCCACACAGCCTGCTCCAACAGGTATAAAGAGAGAGATAAGCTCAAGCTAGGCCACACAGCCTGCTCCAACAGGTATAAAGAGAGATAAGCTCAAGCTAGGCCGTACTGCTCCAACAGGTACAGAGAGAGATAAGCTCAAGCTAGGCCGTACTGCTCCAACAGGTACAGAGAGAGATAAGCTCAAGCTAGGCCGTACTGCTCCAACAGGTACAGAGAGAGATAAGCTCAAGCTAGGCCACACAGCCTGCTCCAACAGGTATAAAGAGAGATAAGCTCAAGCTAGGCCGTACTGCTCCAACAGGTACAGAGAGAGATAAGCTCAAGCTAGGCCACACAGCCTGCTCCAACAGGTATAAAGAGAGAGATAAGCTCAAGCTAGGCCACACAGCCTGCTCCAACAGGTACAGAGAGAGATAAGCTCAAGCTAGGCCACACAGTCTGCTCCAACAGGTATAAAGAGAGAGATAAGCTCAAGCTAGGCCGTACAGTCTGCTCCAACAGGTACAGAGAGAGATAAGCTCAAGCTAGGCCACACAGCCTGCTCCAACAGGTACAGAGAGAGATAAGCTCAAGCTAGGCCACACAGCCTGCTCCAACAGGTACAGAGAGAGATAAGCTCAAGCTAGGCCACACAGCCTGCTCCAACAGGTACAGAGAGAGATAAGCTCAAGCTAGGCCACACAGCCTGCTCCAACAGGTATAAAGAGAGAGATAAGCTCAAGCTAGGCCACACAGCCTGCTCCAACAGGTATAAAGAGAGATAAGCTCAAGCTAGGCCGTACTGCTCCAACAGGTACAGAGAGAGATAAGCTCAAGCTAGGCCGTACTGCTCCAACAGGTACAGAGAGAGATAAGCTCAAGCTAGGCCGTACTGCTCCAACAGGTACAGAGAGAGATAAGCTCAAGCTAGGCCACACAGCCTGCTCCAACAGGTATAAAGAGAGATAAGCTCAAGCTAGGCCGTACTGCTCCAACAGGTACAGAGAGAGATAAGCTCAAGCTAGGCCACACAGCCTGCTCCAACAGGTATAAAGAGAGAGATAAGCTCAAGCTAGGCCACACAGCCTGCTCCAACAGGTACAGAGAGAGATAAGCTCAAGCTAGGCCACACAGTCTGCTCCAACAGGTATAAAGAGAGAGATAAGCTCAAGCTAGGCCGTACAGTCTGCTCCAACAGGTACAGAGAGAGATAAGCTCAAGCTAGGCCACACAGCCTGCTCCAACAGGTACAGAGAGAGATAAGCTCAAGCTAGGCCACACAGCCTGCTCCAACAGGTACAGAGAGAGATAAGCTCAAGCTAGGCCACACAGCCTGCTCCAACAGGTATAAAGAGAGAGATAAGCTCAAGCTAGGCCACACAGCCTGCTCCAACAGGTATAAAGAGAGATAAGCTCAAGCTAGGCCGTACTGCTCCAACAGGTACAGAGAGAGATAAGCTCAAGCTAGGCCGTACTGCTCCAACAGGTACAGAGAGAGATAAGCTCAAGCTAGGCCGTACTGCTCCAACAGGTACAGAGAGAGATAAGCTCAAGCTAGGCCACACAGCCTGCTCCAACAGGTATAAAGAGAGATAAGCTCAAGCTAGGCCGTACTGCTCCAACAGGTACAGAGAGAGATAAGCTCAAGCTAGGCCACACAGCCTGCTCCAACAGGTATAAAGAGAGAGATAAGCTCAAGCTAGGCCACACAGCCTGCTCCAACAGGTATAAAGAGAGAGATAAGCTCAAGCTAGGCCACACAGTCTGCTCCAACAGGTATAAAGAGAGAGATAAGCTCAAGCTAGGCCGTACTGCTCCAACAGGTACAGAGAGAGATAAGCTCAAGCTAGGCCACACAGCCTGCTCCAACAGGTACAGAGAGAGATAAGCTCAAGCTAGGCCACACAGCCTGCTCCAACAGGTATAAAGAGAGAGATAAGCTCAAGCTAGGCCACACAGCCTGCTCCAACAGGTATAAAGAGAGATAAGCTCAAGCTAGGCCGTACTGCTCCAACAGGTACAGAGAGAGATAAGCTCAAGCTAGGCCGTACTGCTCCAACAGGTACAGAGAGAGATAAGCTCAAGCTAGGCCGTACTGCTCCAACAGGTACAGAGAGAGATAAGCTCAAGCTAGGCCACACAGCTCCAACAGGTACAGAGAGAGATAAGCTCAAGCTAGGCCACACAGCCTGCTCCAACAGGTATAAAGAGAGAGATAAGCTCAAGCTAGGCCACACAGCTCCAACAGGTACAGAGAGAGATAAGCTCAAGCTAGGCCACACAGCTCCAACAGGTACAGAGAGAGATAAGCTCAAGCTAGGCCACACAGCTCCAACAGGTACAGAGAGAGATAAGCTCAAGCTAGGCCACACAGCCTGCTCCAACAGGTACAGAGAGAGATAAGCTCAAGCTAGGCCACACAGTCTGCTCCAACAGGTATAGAGAGAGATAAGCTCAAGCTAGGCCACACAGCCTGCTCCAACAGGTATAAAGAGAGAGATAAGCTCAAGCTAGGCCGTACTGCTCCAACAGGTACAGAGAGAGATAAGCTCAAGCTAGGCCGTACAGTCTGCTCCAACAGGTATAAAGAGAGAGATAAGCTCAAGCTAGGCCGTACTGCTCCAACAGGTATAAAGAGAGAGATAAGCTCAAGCTAGGCCACACAGTCTGCTCCAACAGGTACAGAGAGAGATAAGCTCAAGCTAGGCCACACAGTCTGCTCCAACAGGTATAAAGAGAGAGATAAGCTCAAGCTAGGCCGTACAGTCTGCTCCAACAGGTACAGAGAGAGATAAGCTCAAGCTAGGCCACACAGCCTGCTCCAACAGGTACAGAGAGAGATAAGCTCAAGCTAGGCCACACAGCCTGCTCCAACAGGTACAGAGAGAGATAAGCTCAAGCTAGGCCACACAGCCTGCTCCAACAGGTACAGAGAGAGATAAGCTCAAGCTAGGCCACACAGCCTGCTCCAACAGGTATAAAGAGAGAGATAAGCTCAAGCTAGGCCACACAGCCTGCT
The DNA here is from genome assembly GCF_046254945.1 of Alosa pseudoharengus. NCBI lineage: Eukaryota > Metazoa > Chordata > Actinopteri > Clupeiformes > Clupeidae > Alosa > Alosa pseudoharengus. Next base: position 5,178,062 of record NW_027468674.1, read on the forward strand.
CCAACAGGTATAAAGAGAGATAAGCTCAAGCTAGGCCGTACTGCTCCAACAGGTACAGAGAGAGATAAGCTCAAGCTAGGCCGTACTGCTCCAACAGGTACAGAGAGAGATAAGCTCAAGCTAGGCCACACAGCCTGCTCCAACAGGTATAAAGAGAGATAAGCTCAAGCTAGGCCGTACTGCTCCAACAGGTACAGAGAGAGATAAGCTCAAGCTAGGCCACACAGCCTGCTCCAACAGGTATAAAGAGAGAGATAAGCTCAAGCTAGGCCACACAGCCTGCTCCAACAGGTATAAAGAGAGAGATAAGCTCAAGCTAGGCCACACAGTCTGCTCCAACAGGTATAAAGAGAGAGATAAGCTCAAGCTAGGCCGTACTGCTCCAACAGGTACAGAGAGAGATAAGCTCAAGCTAGGCCACACAGCCTGCTCCAACAGGTACAGAGAGAGATAAGCTCAAGCTAGGCCACACAGCCTGCTCCAACAGGTATAAAGAGAGAGATAAGCTCAAGCTAGGCCACACAGCCTGCTCCAACAGGTATAAAGAGAGATAAGCTCAAGCTAGGCCGTACTGCTCCAACAGGTACAGAGAGAGATAAGCTCAAGCTAGGCCGTACTGCTCCAACAGGTACAGAGAGAGATAAGCTCAAGCTAGGCCGTACTGCTCCAACAGGTACAGAGAGAGATAAGCTCAAGCTAGGCCACACAGCCTGCTCCAACAGGTATAAAGAGAGATAAGCTCAAGCTAGGCCGTACTGCTCCAACAGGTACAGAGAGAGATAAGCTCAAGCTAGGCCGTACTGCTCCAACAGGTACAGAGAGAGATAAGCTCAAGCTAGGCCACACAGCCTGCTCCAACAGGTACAGAGAGAGATAAGCTCAAGCTAGGCCACACAGCCTGCTCCAACAGGTATAAAGAGAGAGATAAGCTCAAGCTAGGCCACACAGCTCCAACAGGTACAGAGAGAGATAAGCTCAAGCTAGGCCACACAGCTCCAACAGGTACAGAGAGAGATAAGCTCAAGCTAGGCCACACAGCCTGCTCCAACAGGTACAGAGAGAGATAAGCTCAAGCTAGGCCACACAGTCTGCTCCAACAGGTATAGAGAGAGATAAGCTCAAGCTAGGCCACACAGCCTGCTCCAACAGGTATAAAGAGAGAGATAAGCTCAAGCTAGGCCGTACTGCTCCAACAGGTACAGAGAGAGATAAGCTCAAGCTAGGCCGTACAGTCTGCTCCAACAGGTATAAAGAGAGAGATAAGCTCAAGCTAGGCCGTACTGCTCCAACAGGTATAAAGAGAGAGATAAGCTCAAGCTAGGCCACACAGTCTGCTCCAACAGGTACAGAGAGAGATAAGCTCAAGCTAGGCCACACAGTCTGCTCCAACAGGTATAAAGAGAGAGATAAGCTCAAGCTAGGCCGTACAGTCTGCTCCAACAGGTACAGAGAGAGATAAGCTCAAGCTAGGCCACACAGCCTGCTCCAACAGGTACAGAGAGAGATAAGCTCAAGCTAGGCCACACAGCCTGCTCCAACAGGTACAGAGAGAGATAAGCTCAAGCTAGGCCACACAGCCTGCTCCAACAGGTATAAAGAGAGAGATAAGCTCAAGCTAGGCCACACAGCCTGCTCCAACAGGTATAAAGAGAGATAAGCTCAAGCTAGGCCGTACTGCTCCAACAGGTACAGAGAGAGATAAGCTCAAGCTAGGCCGTACTGCTCCAACAGGTACAGAGAGAGATAAGCTCAAGCTAGGCCGTACTGCTCCAACAGGTACAGAGAGAGATAAGCTCAAGCTAGGCCACACAGCCTGCTCCAACAGGTATAAAGAGAGATAAGCTCAAGCTAGGCCGTACTGCTCCAACAGGTACAGAGAGAGATAAGCTCAAGCTAGGCCACACAGCCTGCTCCAACAGGTATAAAGAGAGAGATAAGCTCAAGCTAGGCCACACAGCCTGCTCCAACAGGTATAAAGAGAGAGATAAGCTCAAGCTAGGCCACACAGTCTGCTCCAACAGGTATAAAGAGAGAGATAAGCTCAAGCTAGGCCGTACTGCTCCAACAGGTACAGAGAGAGATAAGCTCAAGCTAGGCCACACAGCCTGCTCCAACAGGTACAGAGAGAGATAAGCTCAAGCTAGGCCACACAGCCTGCTCCAACAGGTATAAAGAGAGAGATAAGCTCAAGCTAGGCCACACAGCCTGCTCCAACAGGTATAAAGAGAGATAAGCTCAAGCTAGGCCGTACTGCTCCAACAGGTACAGAGAGAGATAAGCTCAAGCTAGGCCGTACTGCTCCAACAGGTACAGAGAGAGATAAGCTCAAGCTAGGCCGTACTGCTCCAACAGGTACAGAGAGAGATAAGCTCAAGCTAGGCCACACAGCCTGCTCCAACAGGTATAAAGAGAGATAAGCTCAAGCTAGGCCGTACTGCTCCAACAGGTACAGAGAGAGATAAGCTCAAGCTAGGCCGTACTGCTCCAACAGGTACAGAGAGAGATAAGCTCAAGCTAGGCCACACAGCCTGCTCCAACAGGTACAGAGAGAGATAAGCTCAAGCTAGGCCACACAGCCTGCTCCAACAGGTATAAAGAGAGAGATAAGCTCAAGCTAGGCCACACAGCTCCAACAGGTACAGAGAGAGATAAGCTCAAGCTAGGCCACACAGCTCCAACAGGTACAGAGAGAGATAAGCTCAAGCTAGGCCACACAGCCTGCTCCAACAGGTACAGAGAGAGATAAGCTCAAGCTAGGCCACACAGCCTGCTCCAACAGGTACAGAGAGAGATAAGCTCAAGCTAGGCCACACAGCCTGCTCCAACAGGTACAGAGAGAGATAAGCTCAAGCTAGGCCACACAGCCTGCTCCAACAGGTACAGAGAGAGATAAGCTCAAGCTAGGCCACACAGCCTGCTCCAACAGGTATAAAGAGAGAGATAAGCTCAAGCTAGGCCACACAGCCTGCTCCAACAGGTATAAAGAGAGATAAGCTCAAGCTAGGCCGTACTGCTCCAACAGGTACAGAGAGAGATAAGCTCAAGCTAGGCCGTACTGCTCCAACAGGTACAGAGAGAGATAAGCTCAAGCTAGGCCGTACTGCTCCAACAGGTACAGAGAGAGATAAGCTCAAGCTAGGCCACACAGCCTGCTCCAACAGGTATAAAGAGAGATAAGCTCAAGCTAGGCCGTACTGCTCCAACAGGTACAGAGAGAGATAAGCTCAAGCTAGGCCACACAGCCTGCTCCAACAGGTATAAAGAGAGAGATAAGCTCAAGCTAGGCCACACAGCCTGCTCCAACAGGTATAAAGAGAGAGATAAGCTCAAGCTAGGCCACACAGTCTGCTCCAACAGGTATAAAGAGAGAGATAAGCTCAAGCTAGGCCGTACTGCTCCAACAGGTACAGAGAGAGATAAGCTCAAGCTAGGCCACACAGCCTGCTCCAACAGGTACAGAGAGAGATAAGCTCAAGCTAGGCCACACAGCCTGCTCCAACAGGTATAAAGAGAGAGATAAGCTCAAGCTAGGCCACACAGCCTGCTCCAACAGGTATAAAGAGAGATAAGCTCAAGCTAGGCCGTACTGCTCCAACAGGTACAGAGAGAGATAAGCTCAAGCTAGGCCGTACTGCTCCAACAGGTACAGAGAGAGATAAGCTCAAGCTAGGCCGTACTGCTCCAACAGGTACAGAGAGAGATAAGCTCAAGCTAGGCCACACAGCCTGCTCCAACAGGTATAAAGAGAGATAAGCTCAAGCTAGGCCGTACTGCTCCAACAGGTACAGAGAGAGATAAGCTCAAGCTAGGCCGTACTGCTCCAACAGGTACAGAGAGAGATAAGCTCAAGCTAGGCCACACAGCCTGCTCCAACAGGTACAGAGAGATAAGCTCAAGCTAGGCCACACAGCCTGCTCCAACAGGTATAAAGAGAGAGATAAGCTCAAGCTAGGCCACACAGCTCCAACAGGTACAGAGAGAGATAAGCTCAAGCTAGGCCACACAGCTCCAACAGGTACAGAGAGAGATAAGCTCAAGCTAGGCCACACAGCCTGCTCCAACAGGTACAGAGAGAGATAAGCTCAAGCTAGGCCACACAGCCTGCTCCAACAGGTATAAAGAGAGAGATAAGCTCAAGCTAGGCCACACAGCTCCAACAGGTACAGAGAGAGATAAGCTCAAGCTAGGCCACACAGCCTGCTCCAACAGGTACAGAGAGAGATAAGCTCAAGCTAGGCCACACAGCCTGCTCCAACAGGTACAGAGAGAGATAAGCTCAAGCTAGGCCACACAGCCTGCTCCAACAGGTACAGAGAGAGATAAGCTCAAGCTAGGCCACACAGCCTGCTCCAACAGGTATAAAGAGAGAGATAAGCTCAAGCTAGGCCACACAGCTCCAACAGGTACAGAGAGAGATAAGCTCAAGCTAGGCCACACAGCCTGCTCCAACAGGTACAGAGAGAGATAAGCTCAAGCTAGGCCACACAGCCTGCTCCAACAGGTACAGAGAGAGATAAGCTCAAGCTAGGCCACACAGTCTGCTCCAACAGGTACAGAGAGAGATAAGCTCAAGCTAGGCCACACAGCCTGCTCCAACAGGTACAGAGAGAGATAAGCTCAAGCTAGGCCACACAGCCTGCTCCAACAGGTACAGAGAGAGATAAGCTCAAGCTAGGCCGTACTGCTCCAACAGGTATAAAGAGAGAGATAAGCTCAAGCTAGGCCGTACTGCTCCAACAGGTATAGAGAGAGATAAGCTCAAGCTAGGCCACACAGCCTGCTCCAACAGGTACAGAGAGAGATAAGCTCAAGCTAGGCCACACAGTCTGCTCCAACAGGTATAAAGAGAGAGATAAGCTCAAGCTAGGCCGTACTGCTCCAACAGGTACAGAGAGAGATAAGCTCAAGCTAGGCCACACAGCCTGCTCCAACAGGTACAGAGAGAGATAAGCTCAAGCTAGGCCACACAGCCTGCTCCAACAGGTATAAAGAGAGAGATAAGCTCAAGCTAGGCCACACAGCCTGCTCCAACAGGTATAAAGAGAGATAAGCTCAAGCTAGGCCGTACTGCTCCAACAGGTACAGAGAGAGATAAGCTCAAGCTAGGCCGTACTGCTCCAACAGGTACAGAGAGAGATAAGCTCAAGCTAGGCCGTACTGCTCCAACAGGTACAGAGAGAGATAAGCTCAAGCTAGGCCACACAGCCTGCTCCAACAGGTATAAAGAGAGATAAGCTCAAGCTAGGCCGTACTGCTCCAACAGGTACAGAGAGAGATAAGCTCAAGCTAGGCCGTACTGCTCCAACAGGTACAGAGAGAGATAAGCTCAAGCTAGGCCACACAGCCTGCTCCAACAGGTACAGAGAGAGATAAGCTCAAGCTAGGCCACACAGCCTGCTCCAACAGGTATAAAGAGAGAGATAAGCTCAAGCTAGGCCACACAGCTCCAACAGGTACAGAGAGAGATAAGCTCAAGCTAGGCCACACAGCTCCAACAGGTACAGAGAGAGATAAGCTCAAGCTAGGCCACACAGCCTGCTCCAACAGGTACAGAGAGAGATAAGCTCAAGCTAGGCCACACAGCCTGCTCCAACAGGTACAGAGAGAGATAAGCTCAAGCTAGGCCACACAGCCTGCTCCAACAGGTACAGAGAGAGATAAGCTCAAGCTAGGCCACACAGCCTGCTCCAACAGGTATAAAGAGAGAGATAAGCTCAAGCTAGGCCACACAGCCTGCTCCAACAGGTATAAAGAGAGATAAGCTCAAGCTAGGCCGTACTGCTCCAACAGGTACAGAGAGAGATAAGCTCAAGCTAGGCCGTACTGCTCCAACAGGCTAGGCCGTACTGCTCCAACAGGTACAGAGAGAGATAAGCTCAAGCTAGGCCACACAGCCTGCTCCAACAGGTACAGAGAGAGATAAGCTCAAGCTAGGCCACACAGCCTGCTCCAACAGGTATAAAGAGAGAGATAAGCTCAAGCTAGGCCACACAGCTCCAACAGGTACAGAGAGAGATAAGCTCAAGCTAGGCCACACAGCTCCAACAGGTACAGAGAGAGATAAGCTCAAGCTAGGCCACACAGCCTGCTCCAACAGGTACAGAGAGAGATAAGCTCAAGCTAGGCCACACAGCCTGCTCCAACAGGTACAGAGAGAGATAAGCTCAAGCTAGGCCACACAGCCTGCTCCAACAGGTACAGAGAGAGATAAGCTCAAGCTAGGCCGTACTGCTCCAACAGGCTAGGCCGTACTGCTCCAACAGGTACAGAGAGAGATAAGCTCAAGCTAGGCCGTACTGCTCCAACAGGTACAGAGAGAGATAAGCTCAAGCTAGGCCACACAGCCTGCTCCAACAGGTATAAAGAGAGATAAGCTCAAGCTAGGCCGTACTGCTCCAACAGGTACAGAGAGAGATAAGCTCAAGCTAGGCCACACAGCCTGCTCCAACAGGTATAAAGAGAGAGATAAGCTCAAGCTAGGCCACACAGCCTGCTCCAACAGGTATAAAGAGAGAGATAAGCTCAAGCTAGGCCACACAGTCTGCTCCAACAGGTATAAAGAGAGAGATAAGCTCAAGCTAGGCCGTACTGCTCCAACAGGTACAGAGAGAGATAAGCTCAAGCTAGGCCACACAGCCTGCTCCAACAGGTACAGAGAGAGAGATAAGCTCAAGCTAGGCCACACAGCCTGCTCCAACAGGTATAAAGAGAGATAAGCTCAAGCTAGGCCGTACTGCTCCAACAGGTACAGAGAGAGATAAGCTCAAGCTAGGCCGTACTGCTCCAACAGGTACAGAGAGAGATAAGCTCAAGCTAGGCCGTACTGCTCCAACAGGTACAGAGAGAGATAAGCTCAAGCTAGGCCACACAGCCTGCTCCAACAGGTATAAAGAGAGATAAGCTCAAGCTAGGCCGTACTGCTCCAACAGGTACAGAGAGAGATAAGCTCAAGCTAGGCCGTACTGCTCCAACAGGTACAGAGAGAGATAAGCTCAAGCTAGGCCACACAGCCTGCTCCAACAGGTACAGAGAGAGATAAGCTCAAGCTAGGCCACACAGCCTGCTCCAACAGGTATAAAGAGAGAGATAAGCTCAAGCTAGGCCACACAGCTCCAACAGGTACAGAGAGAGATAAGCTCAAGCTAGGCCACACAGCTCCAACAGGTACAGAGAGAGATAAGCTCAAGCTAGGCCACACAGCCTGCTCCAACAGGTACAGAGAGAGATAAGCTCAAGCTAGGCCACACAGCCTGCTCCAACAGGTATAAAGAGAGAGATAAGCTCAAGCTAGGCCACACAGCTCCAACAGGTACAGAGAGAGATAAGCTCAAGCTAGGCCACACAGCCTGCTCCAACAGGTACAGAGAGAGATAAGCTCAAGCTAGGCCACACAGCCTGCTCCAACAGGTACAGAGAGAGATAAGCTCAAGCTAGGCCACACAGTCTGCTCCAACAGGTACAGAGAGAGATAAGCTCAAGCTAGGCCACACAGCCTGCTCCAACAGGTATAAAGAGAGAGATAAGCTCAAGCTAGGCCACACAGCTCCAACAGGTACAGAGAGAGATAAGCTCAAGCTAGGCCACACAGCCTGCTCCAACAGGTACAGAGAGAGATAAGCTCAAGCTAGGCCACACAGCCTGCTCCAACAGGTACAGAGAGAGATAAGCTCAAGCTAGGCCACACAGTCTGCTCCAACAGGTACAGAGAGAGATAAGCTCAAGCTAGGCCACACAGCCTGCTCCAACAGGTACAGAGAGAGATAAGCTCAAGCTAGGCCACACAGCCTGCTCCAACAGGTACAGAGAGAGATAAGCTCAAGCTAGGCCGTACTGCTCCAACAGGTATAAAGAGAGAGATAAGCTCAAGCTAGGCCGTACTGCTCCAACAGGTATAGAGAGAGATAAGCTCAAGCTAGGCCACACAGCCTGCTCCAACAGGTACAGAGAGAGATAAGCTCAAGCTAGGCCACACAGTCTGCTCCAACAGGTATAGAGAGAGATAAGCTCAAGCTAGGCCGTACTGCTCCAACAGGTACAGAGAGAGATAAGCTCAAGCTAGGCCACACAGCCTGCTCCAACAGGTACAGAGAGAGATAAGCTCAAGCTAGGCCACACAGCCTGCTCCAACAGGTATAAAGAGAGAGATAAGCTCAAGCTAGGCCACACAGCTCCAACAGGTACAGAGAGAGATAAGCTCAAGCTAGGCCACACAGCTCCAACAGGTACAGAGAGAGATAAGCTCAAGCTAGGCCACACAGCCTGCTCCAACAGGTACAGAGAGAGATAAGCTCAAGCTAGGCCACACAGCCTGCTCCAACAGGTACAGAGAGAGATAAGCTCAAGCTAGGCCACACAGCCTGCTCCAACAGGTACAGAGAGAGATAAGCTCAAGCTAGGCCACACAGCCTGCTCCAACAGGTACAGAGAGAGATAAGCTCAAGCTAGGCCACACAGCCTGCTCCAACAGGTATAAAGAGAGAGATAAGCTCAAGCTAGGCCACACAGCCTGCTCCAACAGGTATAAAGAGAGATAAGCTCAAGCTAGGCCGTACTGCTCCAACAGGTACAGAGAGAGATAAGCTCAAGCTAGGCCGTACTGCTCCAACAGGTACAGAGAGAGATAAGCTCAAGCTAGGCCGTACTGCTCCAACAGGTACAGAGAGAGATAAGCTCAAGCTAGGCCACACAGCCTGCTCCAACAGGTATAAAGAGAGATAAGCTCAAGCTAGGCCGTACTGCTCCAACAGGTACAGAGAGAGATAAGCTCAAGCTAGGCCACACAGCCTGCTCCAACAGGTATAAAGAGAGAGATAAGCTCAAGCTAGGCCACACAGCCTGCTCCAACAGGTATAAAGAGAGAGATAAGCTCAAGCTAGGCCACACAGTCTGCTCCAACAGGTATAAAGAGAGAGATAAGCTCAAGCTAGGCCGTACTGCTCCAACAGGTACAGAGAGAGATAAGCTCAAGCTAGGCCACACAGCCTGCTCCAACAGGTACAGAGAGAGATAAGCTCAAGCTAGGCCACACAGCCTGCTCCAACAGGTATAAAGAGAGAGATAAGCTCAAGCTAGGCCACACAGCCTGCTCCAACAGGTATAAAGAGAGATAAGCTCAAGCTAGGCCGTACTGCTCCAACAGGTACAGAGAGAGATAAGCTCAAGCTAGGCCGTACTGCTCCAACAGGTACAGAGAGAGATAAGCTCAAGCTAGGCCGTACTGCTCCAACAGGTACAGAGAGAGATAAGCTCAAGCTAGGCCACACAGCCTGCTCCAACAGGTATAAAGAGAGATAAGCTCAAGCTAGGCCGTACTGCTCCAACAGGTACAGAGAGAGATAAGCTCAAGCTAGGCCGTACTGCTCCAACAGGTACAGAGAGAGATAAGCTCAAGCTAGGCCACACAGCCTGCTCCAACAGGTACAGAGAGAGATAAGCTCAAGCTAGGCCACACAGCCTGCTCCAACAGGTATAAAGAGAGAGATAAGCTCAAGCTAGGCCACACAGCTCCAACAGGTACAGAGAGAGATAAGCTCAAGCTAGGCCACACAGCTCCAACAGGTACAGAGAGAGATAAGCTCAAGCTAGGCCACACAGCCTGCTCCAACAGGTACAGAGAGAGATAAGCTCAAGCTAGGCCACACAGCCTGCTCCAACAGGTATAAAGAGAGAGATAAGCTCAAGCTAGGCCACACAGCTCCAACAGGTACAGAGAGAGATAAGCTCAAGCTAGGCCACACAGCCTGCTCCAACAGGTACAGAGAGAGATAAGCTCAAGCTAGGCCACACAGCCTGCTCCAACAGGTACAGAGAGAGATAAGCTCAAGCTAGGCCACACAGCCTGCTCCAACAGGTACAGAGAGAGATAAGCTCAAGCTAGGCCACACAGCCTGCTCCAACAGGTATAAAGAGAGAGATAAGCTCAAGCTAGGCCACACAGCTCCAACAGGTACAGAGAGAGATAAGCTCAAGCTAGGCCACACAGCCTGCTCCAACAGGTACAGAGAGAGATAAGCTCAAGCTAGGCCACACAGCCTGCTCCAACAGGTACAGAGAGAGATAAGCTCAAGCTAGGCCACACAGTCTGCTCCAACAGGTACAGAGAGAGATAAGCTCAAGCTAGGCCACACAGCCTGCTCCAACAGGTACAGAGAGAGATAAGCTCAAGCTAGGCCACACAGCCTGCTCCAACAGGTACAGAGAGAGATAAGCTCAAGCTAGGCCGTACTGCTCCAACAGGTATAAAGAGAGAGATAAGCTCAAGCTAGGCCGTACTGCTCCAACAGGTATAGAGAGAGATAAGCTCAAGCTAGGCCACACAGCCTGCTCCAACAGGTACAGAGAGAGATAAGCTCAAGCTAGGCCACACAGTCTGCTCCAACAGGTATAGAGAGAGATAAGCTCAAGCTAGGCCGTACTGCTCCAACAGGTACAGAGAGAGATAAGCTCAAGCTAGGCCACACAGCCTGCTCCAACAGGTACAGAGAGAGATAAGCTCAAGCTAGGCCACACAGCCTGCTCCAACAGGTACAGAGAGAGATAAGCTCAAGCTAGGCCACACAGCCTGCTCCAACAGGTACAGAGAGAGATAAGCTCAAGCTAGGCCACACAGCCTGCTCCAACAGGTACAGAGAGAGATAAGCTCAAGCTAGGCCACACAGCCTGCTCCAACAGGTATAAAGAGAGAGATAAGCTCAAGCTAGGCCACACAGCTCCAACAGGTACAGAGAGAGATAAGCTCAAGCTAGGCCACACAGCCTGCTCCAACAGGTACAGAGAGAGATAAGCTCAAGCTAGGCCACACAGCCTGCTCCAACAGGTACAGAGAGAGATAAGCTCAAGCTAGGCCACACAGTCTGCTCCAACAGGTACAGAGAGAGATAAGCTCAAGCTAGGCCACACAGCCTGCTCCAACAGGTACAGAGAGAGATAAGCTCAAGCTAGGCCACACAGCCTGCTCCAACAGGTACAGAGAGAGATAAGCTCAAGCTAGGCCGTACTGCTCCAACAGGTATAAAGAGAGAGATAAGCTCAAGCTAGGCCGTACTGCTCCAACAGGTATAGAGAGAGATAAGCTCAAGCTAGGCCACACAGCCTGCTCCAACAGGTACAGAGAGAGATAAGCTCAAGCTAGGCCACACAGTCTGCTCCAACAGGTATAGAGAGAGATAAGCTCAAGCTAGGCCGTACTGCTCCAACAGGTACAGAGAGAGATAAGCTCAAGCTAGGCCACACAGCCTGCTCCAACAGGTACAGAGAGAGATAAGCTCAAGCTAGGCCACACAGCCTGCTCCAACAGGTATAAAGAGAGAGATAAGCTCAAGCTAGGCCGTACTGCTCCAACAGGTACAGAGAGAGATAAGCTCAAGCTAGGCCACACAGCCTGCTCCAACAGGTACAGAGAGAGATAAGCTCAAGCTAGGCCACACAGCCTGCTCCAACAGGTATAAAGAGAGAGATAAGCTCAAGCTAGGCCACACAGCCTGCTCCAACAGGTATAAAGAGAGATAAGCTCAAGCTAGGCCGTACTGCTCCAACAGGTACAGAGAGAGATAAGCTCAAGCTAGGCCGTACTGCTCCAACAGGTACAGAGAGAGATAAGCTCAAGCTAGGCCATACTGCTCCAACAGGTACAGAGAGAGATAAGCTCAAGCTAGGCCACACAGCCTGCTCCAACAGGTATAAAGAGAGATAAGCTCAAGCTAGGCCGTACTGCTCCAACAGGTACAGAGAGAGATAAGCTCAAGCTAGGCCGTACTGCTCCAACAGGTACAGAGAGAGATAAGCTCAAGCTAGGCCACACAGCCTGCTCCAACAGGTACAGAGAGAGATAAGCTCAAGCTAGGCCACACAGCCTGCTCCAACAGGTATAAAGAGAGAGATAAGCTCAAGCTAGGCCACACAGCTCCAACAGGTACAGAGAGAGATAAGCTCAAGCTAGGCCACACAGCTCCAACAGGTACAGAGAGAGATAAGCTCAAGCTAGGCCACACAGCCTGCTCCAACAGGTACAGAGAGAGATAAGCTCAAGCTAGGCCACACAGCCTGCTCCAACAGGTATAAAGAGAGAGATAAGCTCAAGCTAGGCCACACAGCTCCAACAGGTACAGAGAGAGATAAGCTCAAGCTAGGCCACACAGCCTGCTCCAACAGGTACAGAGAGAGATAAGCTCAAGCTAGGCCACACAGCCTGCTCCAACAGGTACAGAGAGAGATAAGCTCAAGCTAGGCCACACAGCCTGCTCCAACAGGTACAGAGAGAGATAAGCTCAAGCTAGGCCACACAGCCTGCTCCAACAGGTATAAAGAGAGAGATAAGCTCAAGCTAGGCCACACAGCTCCAACAGGTACAGAGAGAGATAAGCTCAAGCTAGGCCACACAGCCTGCTCCAACAGGTACAGAGAGAGATAAGCTCAAGCTAGGCCACACAGCCTGCTCCAACAGGTACAGAGAGAGATAAGCTCAAGCTAGGCCACACAGTCTGCTCCAACAGGTACAGAGAGAGATAAGCTCAAGCTAGGCCACACAGCCTGCTCCAACAGGTACAGAGAGAGATAAGCTCAAGCTAGGCCACACAGCCTGCTCCAACAGGTACAGAGAGAGATAAGCTCAAGCTAGGCCGTACTGCTCCAACAGGTATAAAGAGAGAGATAAGCTCAAGCTAGGCCGTACTGCTCCAACAGGTATAGAGAGAGATAAGCTCAAGCTAGGCCACACAGCCTGCTCCAACAGGTACAGAGAGAGATAAGCTCAAGCTAGGCCACACAGTCTGCTCCAACAGGTATAGAGAGAGATAAGCTCAAGCTAGGCCGTACTGCTCCAACAGGTACAGAGAGAGATAAGCTCAAGCTAGGCCACACAGCCTGCTCCAACAGGTACAGAGAGAGATAAGCTCAAGCTAGGCCACACAGCCTGCTCCAACAGGTATAAAGAGAGAGATAAGCTCAAGCTAGGCCGTACTGCTCCAACAGGTACAGAGAGAGATAAGCTCAAGCTAGGCCACACAGCCTGCTCCAACAGGTACAGAGAGAGATAAGCTCAAGCTAGGCCACACAGCCTGCTCCAACAGGTATAAAGAGAGAGATAAGCTCAAGCTAGGCCACACAGCCTGCTCCAACAGGTATAAAGAGAGATAAGCTCAAGCTAGGCCGTACTGCTCCAACAGGTACAGAGAGAGATAAGCTCAAGCTAGGCCGTACTGCTCCAACAGGTACAGAGAGAGATAAGCTCAAGCTAGGCCGTACTGCTCCAACAGGTACAGAGAGAGATAAGCTCAAGCTAGGCCACACAGCCTGCTCCAACAGGTATAAAGAGAGATAAGCTCAAGCTAGGCCGTACTGCTCCAACAGGTACAGAGAGAGATAAGCTCAAGCTAGGCCGTACTGCTCCAACAGGTACAGAGAGAGATAAGCTCAAGCTAGGCCACACAGCCTGCTCCAACAGGTACAGAGAGAGATAAGCTCAAGCTAGGCCACACAGCCTGCTCCAACAGGTATAAAGAGAGAGATAAGCTCAAGCTAGGCCACACAGCTCCAACAGGTACAGAGAGAGATAAGCTCAAGCTAGGCCACACAGCTCCAACAGGTACAGAGAGAGATAAGCTCAAGCTAGGCCACACAGCCTGCTCCAACAGGTACAGAGAGAGATAAGCTCAAGCTAGGCCACACAGCCTGCTCCAACAGGTATAAAGAGAGAGATAAGCTCAAGCTAGGCCACACAGCTCCAACAGGTACAGAGAGAGATAAGCTCAAGCTAGGCCACACAGCCTGCTCCAACAGGTACAGAGAGAGATAAGCTCAAGCTAGGCCACACAGCCTGCTCCAACAGGTACAGAGAGAGATAAGCTCAAGCTAGGCCACACAGCCTGCTCCAACAGGTACAGAGAGAGATAAGCTCAAGCTAGGCCACACAGCCTGCTCCAACAGGTATAAAGAGAGAGATAAGCTCAAGCTAGGCCACACAGCTCCAACAGGTACAGAGAGAGATAAGCTCAAGCTAGGCCACACAGCCTGCTCCAACAGGTACAGAGAGAGATAAGCTCAAGCTAGGCCACACAGCCTGCTCCAACAGGTACAGAGAGAGATAAGCTCAAGCTAGGCCACACAGTCTGCTCCAACAGGTACAGAGAGAGATAAGCTCAAGCTAGGCCACACAGCCTGCTCCAACAGGTACAGAGAGAGATAAGCTCAAGCTAGGCCACACAGCCTGCTCCAACAGGTACAGAGAGAGATAAGCTCAAGCTAGGCCGTACTGCTCCAACAGGTATAAAGAGAGAGATAAGCTCAAGCTAGGCCGTACTGCTCCAACAGGTATAGAGAGAGATAAGCTCAAGCTAGGCCACACAGCCTGCTCCAACAGGTACAGAGAGAGATAAGCTCAAGCTAGGCCACACAGTCTGCTCCAACAGGTATAGAGAGAGATAAGCTCAAGCTAGGCCGTACTGCTCCAACAGGTACAGAGAGAGATAAGCTCAAGCTAGGCCACACAGCCTGCTCCAACAGGTACAGAGAGAGATAAGCTCAAGCTAGGCCACACAGCCTGCTCCAACAGGTACAGAGAGAGATAAGCTCAAGCTAGGCCACACAGCCTGCTCCAACAGGTACAGAGAGAGATAAGCTCAAGCTAGGCCACACAGCCTGCTCCAACAGGTATAAAGAGAGAGATAAGCTCAAGCTAGGCCACACAGCTCCAACAGGTACAGAGAGAGATAAGCTCAAGCTAGGCCACACAGCCTGCTCCAACAGGTACAGAGAGAGATAAGCTCAAGCTAGGCCACACAGCCTGCTCCAACAGGTACAGAGAGAGATAAGCTCAAGCTAGGCCACACAGCCTGCTCCAACAGGTACAGAGAGAGATAAGCTCAAGCTAGGCCACACAGCCTGCTCCAACAGGTATAAAGAGAGAGATAAGCTCAAGCTAGGCCACACAGCTCCAACAGGTACAGAGAGAGATAAGCTCAAGCTAGGCCACACAGCCTGCTCCAACAGGTACAGAGAGAGATAAGCTCAAGCTAGGCCACACAGCCTGCTCCAACAGGTACAGAGAGAGATAAGCTCAAGCTAGGCCACACAGTCTGCTCCAACAGGTACAGAGAGAGATAAGCTCAAGCTAGGCCACACAGCCTGCTCCAACAGGTACAGAGAGAGATAAGCTCAAGCTAGGCCACACAGCCTGCTCCAACAGGTACAGAGAGAGATAAGCTCAAGCTAGGCCGTACTGCTCCAACAGGTATAAAGAGAGAGATAAGCTCAAGCTAGGCCGTACTGCTCCAACAGGTATAGAGAGAGATAAGCTCAAGCTAGGCCACACAGCCTGCTCCAACAGGTACAGAGAGAGATAAGCTCAAGCTAGGCCACACAGTCTGCTCCAACAGGTATAGAGAGAGATAAGCTCAAGCTAGGCCGTACTGCTCCAACAGGTACAGAGAGAGATAAGCTCAAGCTAGGCCACACAGCCTGCTCCAACAGGTACAGAGAGAGATAAGCTCAAGCTAGGCCACACAGCCTGCTCCAACAGGTACAGAGAGAGATAAGCTCAAGCTAGGCCACACAGCCTGCTCCAACAGGTACAGAGAGAGATAAGCTCAAGCTAGGCCACACAGCCTGCTCCAACAGGTATAAAGAGAGAGATAAGCTCAAGCTAGGCCACACAGCTCCAACAGGTACAGAGAGAGATAAGCTCAAGCTAGGCCACACAGCCTGCTCCAACAGGTACAGAGAGAGATAAGCTCAAGCTAGGCCACACAGCCTGCTCCAACAGGTACAGAGAGAGATAAGCTCAAGCTAGGCCACACAGTCTGCTCCAACAGGTACAGAGAGAGATAAGCTCAAGCTAGGCCACACAGCCTGCTCCAACAGGTACAGAGAGAGATAAGCTCAAGCTAGGCCACACAGCCTGCTCCAACAGGTACAGAGAGAGATAAGCTCAAGCTAGGCCGTACTGCTCCAACAGGTATAAAGAGAGAGATAAGCTCAAGCTAGGCCGTACTGCTCCAACAGGTATAGAGAGAGATAAGCTCAAGCTAGGCCACACAGCCTGCTCCAACAGGTACAGAGAGAGATAAGCTCAAGCTAGGCCACACAGCTCCAACAGGTACAGAGAGAGATAAGCTCAAGCTAGGCCACACAGTCTGCTCCAACAGGTATAGAGAGAGATAAGCTCAAGCTAGGCCACACAGTCTGCTCCAACAGGTATAGAGAGAGATAAGCTCAAGCTAGGCCACACAGCCTGCTCCAACAGGTACAGAGAGAGATAAGCTCAAGCTAGGCCGTACTGCTCCAACAGGTATAAAGAGAGAGATAAGCTCAAGCTAGGCCGTACTGCTCCAACAGGTACAGAGAGAGATAAGCTCAAGCTAGGCCGTACTGCTCCAACAGGTATAAAGAGAGAGATAAGCTCAAGCTAGGCCGTACTGCTCCAACAGGTATAAAGAGAGAGATAAGCTCAAGCTAGGCCACACAGTCTGCTCCAACAGGTACAGAGAGAGATAAGCTCAAGCTAGGCCACACAGTCTGCTCCAACAGGTATAAAGAGAGAGATAAGCTCAAGCTAGGCCACACAGCTCCAACAGGTACAGAGAGAGATAAGCTCAAGCTAGGCCACACAGTCTGCTCCAACAGGTATAAAGAGAGAGATAAGCTCAAGCTAGGCCACACAGTCTGCTCCAACAGGTACAGAGAGAGATAAGCTCAAGCTAGGCCACACAGTCTGCTCCAACAGGTACAGAGAGAGATAAGCTCAAGCTAGGCCACACAGTCTGCTCCAACAGGTACAGAGAGAGATAAGCTCAAGCTAGGCCACACAGTCTGCTCCAACAGGTACAGAGAGAGATAAGCTCAAGCTAGGCCACACAGTCTGCTCCAACAGGTACAGAGAGAGATAAGCTCAAGCTAGGCCACACAGCCTGCTCCAACAGGTACAGAGAGAGATAAGCTCAAGCTAGGCCACACAGCCTGCTCCAACAGGTACAGAGAGAGATAAGCTCAAGCTAGGCCGTACTGCTCCAACAGGTATAAAGAGAGAGATAAGCTCAAGCTAGGCCGTACTGCTCCAACAGGTATAGAGAGAGATAAGCTCAAGCTAGGCCACACAGCCTGCTCCAACAGGTACAGAGAGAGATAAGCTCAAGCTAGGCCACACAGTCTGCTCCAACAGGTATAGAGAGAGATAAGCTCAAGCTAGGCCGTACTGCTCCAACAGGTACAGAGAGAGATAAGCTCAAGCTAGGCCACACAGCCTGCTCCAACAGGTACAGAGAGAGATAAGCTCAAGCTAGGCCACACAGCCTGCTCCAACAGGTACAGAAAGAGATAAGCTCAAGCTAGGCCACACAGCCTGCTCCAACAGGTACAGAGAGAGATAAGCTCAAGCTAGGCCACACAGCCTGCTCCAACAGGTACAGAGAGAGATAAGCTCAAGCTAGGCCACACAGCCTGCTCCAACAGGTATAAAGAGAGAGATAAGCTCAAGCTAGGCCACACAGCTCCAACAGGTACAGAGAGAGATAAGCTCAAGCTAGGCCACACAGCCTGCTCCAACAGGTACAGAGAGAGATAAGCTCAAGCTAGGCCACACAGCCTGCTCCAACAGGTACAGAGAGAGATAAGCTCAAGCTAGGCCACACAGTCTGCTCCAACAGGTACAGAGAGAGATAAGCTCAAGCTAGGCCACACAGCCTGCTCCAACAGGTACAGAGAGAGATAAGCTCAAGCTAGGCCACACAGCCTGCTCCAACAGGTACAGAGAGAGATAAGCTCAAGCTAGGCCGTACTGCTCCAACAGGTATAAAGAGAGAGATAAGCTCAAGCTAGGCCGTACTGCTCCAACAGGTATAGAGAGAGATAAGCTCAAGCTAGGCCACACAGCCTGCTCCAACAGGTACAGAGAGAGATAAGCTCAAGCTAGGCCACACAGCTCCAACAGGTACAGAGAGAGATAAGCTCAAGCTAGGCCACACAGTCTGCTCCAACAGGTATAGAGAGAGATAAGCTCAAGCTAGGCCACACAGTCTGCTCCAACAGGTATAGAGAGAGATAAGCTCAAGCTAGGCCACACAGCCTGCTCCAACAGGTACAGAGAGAGATAAGCTCAAGCTAGGCCGTACTGCTCCAACAGGTATAAAGAGAGAGATAAGCTCAAGCTAGGCCGTACTGCTCCAACAGGTACAGAGAGAGATAAGCTCAAGCTAGGCCGTACTGCTCCAACAGGTATAAAGAGAGAGATAAGCTCAAGCTAGGCCGTACTGCTCCAACAGGTATAAAGAGAGAGATAAGCTCAAGCTAGGCCACACAGTCTGCTCCAACAGGTACAGAGAGAGATAAGCTCAAGCTAGGCCACACAGTCTGCTCCAACAGGTATAAAGAGAGAGATAAGCTCAAGCTAGGCCACACAGCTCCAACAGGTACAGAGAGAGATAAGCTCAAGCTAGGCCACACAGTCTGCTCCAACAGGTATAAAGAGAGAGATAAGCTCAAGCTAGGCCACACAGTCTGCTCCAACAGGTACAGAGAGAGATAAGCTCAAGCTAGGCCACACAGTCTGCTCCAACAGGTACAGAGAGAGATAAGCTCAAGCTAGGCCACACAGTCTGCTCCAACAGGTACAGAGAGAGATAAGCTCAAGCTAGGCCACACAGTCTGCTCCAACAGGTACAGAGAGAGATAAGCTCAAGCTAGGCCACACAGCCTGCTCCAACAGGTACAGAGAGAGAGAGGGACCCCCCTTGAAAAATGAAAACGGAGACATCGCAGATCGGGAAAGAGGAACAAGGGCGAGATGGAGACCCCCCCCCCCACACACACACACACACACACACACACACACACACACACACACACACAAACACACACAGCATAGGCTAGAAGGCGTTTTATTTTTTATTTCTAAAAAAAATGTTAAACAGCTGTTTTATTTGTATTGTACTTAATAAAGCCAAAACCCGTTGTTTAGGGGTTTGTTAAAACATACTGTCCAGAGTTATTTTGGTGTTTTATTGCCTCCCCTGTGTCATTGAGAAGATGGAACTCCTTGCAACAGAGGCATCAGCCTACAGATGTGACCAGCGCAACGCCAGTAAGTCCGTTTGTGCTGAGTGTGTTTCATTAAAGGAGAATTCCGGTGTGATTTTGACCTAAAGTGTTTTGAAACATGATACCGAGTGTGAACGTATGTCTCATAGCCCATCTCGGCTTGTCCCCTGCACTCCGAAATCTGGCGCTAGTTAGCCGATGCTACCAACAAGGCGGACAATGGTGGTGCCTCGGCATCGGCATAGCCATGCAAATAAATCACTGTTTTACACCATTTACGAGGCTCAATGTATCTCCACACTTCATTGGTAGACTTCCAAGGGCCCTGACATTTAAAACGAGACATTGAGAACTTTGAAAAAGCACTGGTAATTTACTTACAAGACGATTTATACAGACAGTATCTTCTCAAAGTTTAGCGTTTGCAGCCATCTTGAATTTAGTCACGATAAGTCGAGCGACGAGTAAGAATGAACAGGTATGATAAGGGATCGATCAGATTCCAAAAATAATTCCATGGAAATGCATGGATTCCAGTTGCTGCTACTAGAAGAAACTGTAATCCATGCATTTCCACAGAATTATTTTTGGAATCTGATCCCTTATCATACCTGTTCATTCTTACTCGTCGCTCGACTTATCGTGACTAAATTCAAGATGGATGCAAACGGTAAACTTTGAGAAGATACTGTCTGTATAAATCGTCTTGTAAGTAAATTACCAGTGCTTTTTCAAAGTTCTCAATGTCTCGTTTTAAATGTCAGGGCCCTTGGAAGTCTACCAATGAAGTGTGGAGATACATTGAGCCTCGTAAATGGTGTAAAACAGTGATTTATTTGCATGGCTATGCCGATGCCGAGGCACCACCATTGTCCGCCTTGTTGGTAGCATCGGCTAACTAGCGCCAGATTTCGGAGTGCAGGGGACAAGCCGAGATGGGCTATGAGACATACGTTCACACTCGGTATCATGTTTCAAAACACTTTAGGTCAAAATCACACCGGAATTCTCCTTTAATTCACGGATTGGGATAAATGCAGAGACCAAATTTCCCTCACGGGATCAAAAGACTATATATATTTATACTTATACTTATACTTACTTATACTTTAGGAAGAGCTTTAACTCTACCAGTAACCAAGCCGTGGCAAAGCCGGGGTTTATTTTTAAAAATACTAGATGTTGATATCTACATTTCAGAAGGCCCTTTAAGGTGCTGGGTTTTATTTATAAAAATACTAGATGTTGATATCTACATTTCAGAAGGCCCTTTAAAGTGCTGGGTTTTATTTATAAAAACACTAGATTTTGATATCTACATTTCAGAAGGCCCTTTAAGGCTCTGGGTTTTATTTTTAAAAATACTAGATTTTGATATCTACATTTCAGAAGGCTCTTTAAGGTGCTGGGTTTTATTTTTAAAAACACTAGATTTTGATATCTACATTTCAGAAGGCTCTGGGTTTTATTTACAAAAACACTAGATTTTGATATCTACATTTCAGAAGGCTCTGGGTTTTATTTATAAAAACACTAGATTTTGATATCTACATTTCAGAAGGCTCTGGCTGGAAAGTGGTTTGAGATGGAGAGTAAATGTAGAGAGTAAATGTTCCCATCTAATTGGCATATTCTATTTCATCAGATTCAACCCCTGCATCCATTTGTTATGTTCTCCACATATCAAATGAACAGGAGAAAAGTAAATTGTAAACTAGAACTATTACTATACCACAACACCCAAGCACCAAATGTAAACAGATCTACTATCTGCTAACTACTACTAACTATGGGCCCCGCTCTGCTCCTTATGCCATGAGGGCCAAAGTAGAAGAGGAGATAGAGAGGCTGCTGAGGGAGGACATGATGGCTCCCATTAAACACGCTGAGTGGGCCGCACCCATAGTTCCTGTCTTACAGCCAAATGGTTCGGTCAGAATATGCAGAGATTACACACTAACAGTTACCAGTGCCTCCTCACTAGAGCACTACCCTATTCCCCGTGTCAAAGTGTCAGGTTACTCAAGATCCAAGGACCCCACGCGCAAGACTCTTTCAGACGGAAAACGCACTTTAATGATTGACAAAATTGACAGACTTACTAGACAGGACTCAAGATGAACAGAGAGACGATCCGACAAAGGACAGAGGAACAGGGGGGTAGAAGTACACAATGAACAGAGTGACGGAGGACGAGACCAGAGCGGTAGATAAAACAGGGTGGCAACACTCCCATAGACTTCCATAGGAAACAATGGCAGCGCTTTTTCCAGGCTACTTCCGCGTTATGCTGAGCTCAAAAAGTTCCAAACTTTGATTTGACATTCACGGCTTTAGCCCCATTCACTTCAACACACACACACACACACACACACACACACACACACACACACACACACACACACACACACACACACACACACACACACTTCCATTGCTTTCTGCCTGATATTGTCAGTGGTAAGTAAACAGAGGTACAACGTTTTTTTTAATTGGCATATGCATTTCCTATACCAACTGCATTTGAGTGTGAGTGTGAGTGTGAGTGTGTGTGTGTGTGAGTGTGTGTGTGTGTGATTTATCAGGATTCCATTGGTTTGTTTCCTTCAGAGAGGATGTGGACCTGGAGCGTTGGTTTGCTGGTGTCGGGGAGCTGAGCCTGAAGGAACCTTCTGGAAGGCTGGTGAGGCTGAGGTGGGAGCTGCACCCAGAATACCGTAGCAACAGGGGGATCTCCAACGGCATCGGCCTGGTGCAGCTGCAGGAGGCCATGTGCTTCTCCAGCACAGTGAAGCCTGTGGTCATGCCCATCCCCCGAGACCAACTCAGCTGGCTCACCGGATGGGGCCACATAACTCTAAGTGTGTGCGTGTGTGTGTGTGTGTGTGTGTGTGTCTGTGTGTGTGTGTCATGTCACCTGTTTCCTCTCCCTCCCTTCTCCTTTCTCTTGTCTCTCCACTGTGCATGTTCACATGTCATGTCACTTGTCCTCCTCTTCTCTCTCTTCTCTCTCTCCTCCTCTTCTCTCTCTTCTCTCTCCTCCTCTTCTCTCTCTATCCCTCCTCCTCTTCTCTCTCTTCTCTCTCTCCTCCTCTTCTCTCTCTATCTCTCCTCCTCTTCTCTCTCTCTTCTCTCCTTCTTCTCTTCTCTCTCTCCTCCTCTTCTCTCTCTCCTCCTCCTCTTCTCTCTCTCCTCCTCTTCTCTCTATCTCTCCTCCTCTTCTCTCTCTCTATCTCTCCTCCTCTTCTCTCTCTCTATCTCTCCTCCTCCTCTCTTCTCTCTCTCTCCTCCTCTTCTCTCTCTCTCCTCCATCCATCAGGGCCGCTGGGTGGGAACCAGATTCTGCAGGAGCTGCAGGTGTCTCTGTTTGATGATGCAACATGTCAGATCTACCCTTGGATGACTGACAGAGAGCTGTGTGCCGGTGACTGGAGAGGTTAGTGTGTTTATGTGTGTGTGTGTGTGTGTGTGTGTGTGTGTGTGTGTGTGTGTGTGTGTGTGTGTGTGTGATTGTGTGTGTGTCAGTGTCTGTCAATGTGTGTGTGTGTGTGTGTGTGTGTGTCAGTGTCTGTCAATGTGTGCGTGTGTTTGTGTTTGTGTGTGCGTGTGCGTGTGTGTGTGTGTGTGATTGTGTGTGCAGGGAGAGTGCACACACAAGGCTGGATTATTGCACTTCCCTCTACCTTGGCCTCCCCCAATCCTCACTTAGACGTCTGCAGCTGGTCCAAAAGGCAGCTGCGCATCTTCTAACTGCCACCAGGGGGCGTGAGCACATCTCCCCCATTCTGGCCTCCTTGTACTGGCGCCCAGTTCTTTGTAGGATCCAGTTCAAAGTTGTATTATTTGTTTGCATGGCACTTAATGGGCTGGCCCCAATATACATCACTGCCCTTGTACAGCCCTACTCAGCTCAAAGGTCCCTGAGATCCTCAGATAAAGGGCTTCTGCATGTGCCGCTCTCACGGCTCAAACAGAGAGCTGATAGAGCTTTTGCAGTTGGTGCTCCACGTCTGTGGAACCAGCTCCCCCTGGATATTAGGGGCCCGTCTACACAACGCTGTTTGGTTTTTTTAGGGCCATCTTTATGACATGGCCTTCCTGTTCTTCAGATACAGCCTAAAAACCCACCTTTAGTCCCTGTTCTTCAAATCCAGGCTAAAAACCCACCTTTACAACATGGCCATCCTGTACTTCAGATCCAGGCTAAAAACCCACCTTTAGTCCCTGTTCTTCAAATCCAGGCTAAAAACCCACCTTTACAACATGGCCATCCTGTACTTCAGATCCAGGCTAAAAACCCACCTTTACAACATGGCCTTCCTGTACTTCAGATCAAGCGCGCCGGAAGCACCGGTGCAGGGGGTGCGAACGCACCTCCACTTTTCGGGGGTAAAAAAAAAAAAAAAAAACACAACACTGACCACAACACTGACACGACATCGCATTGATTAGAGTATGAACTACAGGTAGATCTACACTGTATATCTATTTACAGCGCTGTAGCTTTAATTACTTCTGCTCTAGTCTGGCCTCCAAACTAGGTGACTGGTCCAGGAAAAGGGTTATCCTACGAGCAACCCTACAGTATGTCTATGCACTAGACTTGTAGTCAAGACCGCCTAAACCGAGACCAAGACACTACCAAGACCAGAGGGTATCAAGACCGAGACCAAGACGAGACCAAGGCCAAGACAGACTGAGTCAAGACCAAGACAAAGTCGAGACGAGACCGAGACCAAGACCGAGACCAAAAAAAAAAAAAAAAAACAGCTAGCGAGCTAGTGTTACCAAAGTCCTTTTAGGCATGTCCCTCCACTCGGCGGCCATATTGCAACGCTTTTTGGGTACTCATCGGGCATCCTATTCAGCAGAAATGCGCGTGCGCAAGGCTTCACCACACCAACCATGCTCCAGTGTCGAGTTCACAACACATGATTGGCACAATGTCTGCACAACACAGCACATAATTGGCTCAAAGTAGTCAACTCACACCACATGATTCGCTCAATGTATACACATGTCGACATTTTGGCGAGGAAGGGGTGGGATATGTGTAGACAACGGCCATATTGGCGTTGCAAACTAGCCCCATGCATTTCTATGGAGGATTTTTTGAGTGCTGTGTCTCCACATTAGAAAGTCTCTGGTGTTACACCATAACTTGCATCAATTGAATAAGAGCAGCATACTGGGGCAGGGTTCTCAAGTTTTGAGCTCAGCTTGGAGTGAGATTGGGGGGGGGGGTGCACTCACTCACTAATTATAAAAAAAAAAATGGGAAAGAAGCATTAACCCTTTGAGACCTTGAATTTGTCATTGTAATCTATACATCCTATATCTTGTTTTTGTCTGGGAAAGTATAATGCATCCTGTCTCTTATGACAGCCTTATCAAGGGAAACCATTTGTTTTTTTATGTCACCAGGAAGCATGTCAGTAGAAATAACTTTTCATATTTAGGTGGGATAGATTGGAATCTTGAAATATAATAATCGTGACGCTGGGATATTCTATGGCTCACCAATTTACGAGATGTAGGCCTATATGTACTGAGTGAGACAAATATTTTATTTATTAGGCTAATTGCTTTATTCACTTGAGTAGCCTATATTGTCACTGAATCATTAGACTAAGCATGTGCATGCCGAAACCGAGGACAGCAAGTTCATTATACATTATGGTGGTTGGCAGGTCATTGTCTGCAGCAGTCCTGTATGTTTAGAAAAAAATGTAGGCCTATGTGTAGCATACTCGCTCAAATTGATAACACTCGTTAATAATAAGCTAATTTTCATTCATTGTTGACATGGTCCATGGAGGATCGATCAGATGGGTGTCCCGGGACCTGATGAACACGGCGCTAAAAAGCACAAACGAGTGCGAAAGTTGCAGCCGTGACGACAGGGAAAGTGCAGGCAGCCACGAGAGTGATTGGTCGTGTAAAATGAACGTTGCTGATTTCTGGCTTACACAAAGCTATAACGACACAATCATTAGGTTTTCTTAATGACCGACAGTTTAGTTTAGTTTATAGATAAGAAATAATTTTGCCATAAAGTAGGCTAGGCCAAATGTTCGTGAAAAGACTTGATTTACACACCCTGTAAAGTACCATAAGTAGGCTGGTTTACCAAATGACAGACAGTTGAATTTCTGAATAAAAAGAATGTTGGTGCAGTTTTGAAATCTTAAACGTGTAACCCCACACAAGCATAACGTGGTTGTAGGGAGGGGATGTGCTATTTTGGAATTTTACCCGGATACAACGAATAGCCTACTATTTTTTGATTGGATGTCGGTGGCTATTTATTTTTTTGATTTTGCTGGTGAGTGGTGCGCTAGTTCTGAACCCTGCGAGAAATCCTCTCGTATCCCTGCGCCTCCTCTAATAATTATGCAGATGCCTTGACATCCCTAGTAATATTTCTGCGTGAGAAATGCAAGGTGTGGTGTGTGAGCAGGGTTGGGTCAGATTACTTTGAAATGTAATCCATTACTGACTACAAATTACATGGTAATTTTTGTAATCAGTAACGTAATCAGTTGGATTACCAAAAACATGTAATGTAATCTGATTACTTTAGGATTACTTTTAGATTACTTCAGTAAATATGCCCATTAAGTAAAAGACACCACCACAGAATTGATGAAAGAATTCTCATTCTATTTTTCTCCACTCTTCTCCAAACATGCACAACTCAGCTTAACCTATAAGGGCACACCTGGACAAAGAATTTAGCTTTCGCTGGATTTTTTTGACCCAGGGACATGGCCTGAGATTGGCATAAAAAAGGGAAGCATTAAACCCAAATGACACCATGTCCATTTCTATTGTGGGGTTGAGAAAATGATTATTTTGCGATGTTTTTCAACCAGGGGGACCTGGTGACTTTCTCAAAGTAAACGGTAACACTAAAACAAGAGGTTACATTAAGATTAGGAGGAAAAGATCAGGCAGTGTGCCCTCGAGACCTGCCCCATTAGTATGTAAGTTAGTAAGTAAGTATATCTTTTGATCACGTGAGGGACATTTGGTCTCTGCATTTATCCCAATCCGTGAATTAGTGAAGTCGAACCGGCAAGCCCAAAGGCCGAAGCCCTAACCAGTAGGCCATGGCTGCCCCAAAAGGCAGCATTTGAACATTAAACCACACAATGATCAAAAACATACAGCCAAACAAAGCAAGAAATGGTTAACAGAGAACAATATCAAAATTTTAGAGTGGACCTCAATCCGTCAAAAAAGTGAGCACAAGGCCAAAGTGATGGCAAATAATCGTTCCTGCCTCAAAACCCAGATTGCTGCTAAAAAGGTGCAGTCTACAATCATTGTGGAGACATAAAGAGGCTTGGTGGGTATTATATGAAC
This sequence comes from Alosa pseudoharengus, assembly GCF_046254945.1. Lineage (NCBI taxonomy): Eukaryota > Metazoa > Chordata > Actinopteri > Clupeiformes > Clupeidae > Alosa > Alosa pseudoharengus. The sequence continues at coordinate 5,204,456 of NW_027468674.1, forward strand.
CATTTTGAGAGCTGTGGTGGTAAATAAAGATGTTTCCAGTGATTGTTTAAAAAGGGTATAATTTTGAAAAAATTAAGAATTTTGTTCTTAACTTTATCTTAAAAAAGTCTAAAAAGTGAACGTCTTGTCAAATGAAAAGATAGCTAGGCCATCATAAAAAAGTTGCATTGTTTGCATGATAAAATGTAATCAGGTAATCCCCAACAATGTAACTGTAATCTGATTACACATTTTTTATTGTAATCTGGGCTGATTATAGTTACTTGATTTTTGTAATCTGATTACTTAATCTAGATTACATGTAATCCGTTACTACCCAACCCTGCATACATCAGTGTGTTAGTGGCAGTAATAATGTGTCAAACTCCAACACACACACATACATACACACACCAGTGTGTTAGTGGTAGTAATAATGTGTGTCTGTGTGTGTGTGTGTGTGTGTGTTGGAGTTTGATTGCCCCTTCCCCCACCCTACCTCGGTCATACCTCCATTCCAATCCACCATATAGTCCAGCCAACAATGGCCGTCGCCATGACACCTCACAATCCACCATATAGTCCAGCCAACAATGGCTGTCGCCATGACACCTCACAATCCACCATATAGTCCAGCCAACAATGGCTGTTGCCATGACACCTCACTATTCAGCGTTGTATTGATTTTACTGTGGCGGTAGACAGGGCTTGACTATCCTGAGCCATGTAAAAGCAAACTTTTATATTTTTCTGTCAGTCATATATAGAATATCCATAACAAAAGGCCAACTTTCCCACCTCAGAATGGATACGAGGAACCTTGAGCATCAAACAGTCATTTGATCTGATCTGATTGGGACATTAATGGATAAGGTCTGAAGAGTGGCTTGTGAAGTGCAGGTGAACAGACCAAAATCCCTCCTTCAGCAGGTAAACTAACAGTATGCTACTAGAAATAATCTGCAGGTAAACTAAACATATAATCGCCTCAAAACCCAGATTGCTGCTAAAAAGGTGCAGTCTACAATCATTGTGGAGACATGAAGAGGCTTGGTGGGTATTATGAACCATTTTGAGAGCTGTGGTGGTAAATAAAGATGTTTCCAGTGATTGTTTAAAAAGGGTATGAATAATTTTGAACACACAATTTTTCATAAAATGTTAAAAAAGATACACACTTTTTTTTATTCCATGTTTTAACCACTTTGTCTTGCAACCTTTTGGCATGTGCAAGTGTAATTTTGTGTAAAGTGTAAAGAACAAACATATTGGTCAAGAGAAAATCAATATTTGCCAGGGGTATGGATAATTTTGTTCTTAACTATATCTTAAAAAAGTCTAAAAAGTGAACATCTTGTCAAATTAAAAGATAGGTAGGCTATCATAAAAAAGTTGCATTGTTTGCATGATAAAATGTAATCAGGTAATCCCCAACAATGTAACTGTAATCTGATTACACAATTTTTTTATTGTAATCTGGGCTGATTATAGTTACTTGATTTTTGTAATCTGATTACGTAATCTAGATCAGTGTTTTTCAACCTTTTTTGTGCCACGGCACACTTTTGACACTTAAAATGTCCCACGGCACACTAACATCCTGTGTGAAGAAAAAATAAACATACCATAGCCTAAAATTTCAAATAATACACAGATGGCCTTATTATGGCTTCTATGCAAGACCTGCTCAATAAAACAAGCGCCCTCTGTCATTTGTAGGTGACTATATCTAATTTAATTGTTGTTTTGAACTGGATATGTGATGATTCTGTGAATTCTGGATATGGGGCCCCCGTTGTACAATGCCTGCATACCACAAATAGTGCAATCATACAATCAATGAGAGCACGTGGTTATAAATTCTTTGATGCAACAGTTGCTTTTCTGGACCAGTGAGTGCAAGGGCGTAGGTTTGGTCTGAGCTTTGGTGGGGACACTACCCACTAATTCCCCCGAAAAAAATAAAAGGAAAAGCCACTCAACTCTTTCACCAGCCACTATAGATATATAAAATGATTAAAATGTGCTACTGTCCAACTACCCATGATTCAAATGTGCTACTGTCCAACTTGATCTATACTGTGTAGCACATAATCTGATTTTAATATGTATACATATGTAGGCTATATTTAACATTTATTTTCTATTTGGTCTGTTATGAAATCATGCATTGACCCATTTAAGCACAGCTCAGTTTTAAGAAACTTAAATACATGCATGCTTAGCATTTTGTGAAAAGAATCATTAAGGCTACATTGACAACTCTTAACCATAAGCTGCCTGTATTCTAATAGGCCTATTTACAGATATCTAGGCGATGTAAGCACAGCTCAGTTTTAAGAAATGCTTAAAGCCGAAAGACCATGTTGAATTTTTCTACAATTTATTTAAAAACCGGATTACTCTGGAACAGCTAACTATACACGGGAATGCTTTACACCTTTGTGTTCGGTAAGTTCTGCTGTTTATTCTGATATATGGGTTGTCATGTGTTGCGTGAAGAGTGTGTAGGCCTATGATATTCCACCGAGACGAATGGATGTGGAGATGGGCACAGAGAATAATTATTAAATCTCTTGAAGTTAATTTTTCTCGCGAACTGTTTATCACAGCAAATAGTGGCTATAGCACCGTTTAAAAGCTGAGAAAAGGCTCTTTCATGTGACACATGTGTGATGAGTAGCCTACTCGAGGAGTTCAACAGAGAATAATGGATGAATTTGGACGCACTTCATATGCCTTGTAGTGAAGTGAAGCTGAAGCGCAGCGTCTCCTGCGGCTCACTGGTAGTTATTATAGGTAACTTCAAATCAGCGCGATGTACCCTTATAGGCTACTGCACATTACACGATCTGTACGAGATGATCCGCAAAAAAGTGAGAAAGTATTTAACTCTTTGTAGCGCATGTGAGCGCTTTCCCCCCCACTTCAACCTGAATATTGGTGGGGACATTTCAGTCGTAATCTGACATTGGTGTGGACACGTCCTTCGGTCCCCACGCAAATCTATGCCCCTGAGTGAGTGACATTTGGGTAATTTTCTGCACTGTAAAATCTAACACTTGTGTAAACTTGCATTAACCTTGTTTCCTTTACTTTCAGCAACAAATGTGTGCATCTTAATGATTTGAGTAAAGTAACAGTTACTTCCATGTTGAAAAAAGCATGTTACTTCATAATAAGACTGAGGTCAACTTGTCTGAGACAAGTAACCTCAACAGTGACAAATTTCTACCATTAGGAGGCGAACTTGCGCGTATTTCTGCAGGGAAGAAGAAGAAGAAGAAGTGGGAGCATGCAAGGAAGACGTTAACGTTACTGTGCTGGAGTGATTTGAATTTTGCCCTCTCAGTTTGCTCTTCCGAAGAGTCGTTGTTGAAAGCATTCAGAAGATAAAAAATAAACATCAGACCTTTTCCTTTCGGAAGACTTTGTGGTAAGCTGTAAGGATATACATGTTGGTGAACTGTTTTTATTTTGCCCAGGCATGTTTTTGGTTCGAAGGAGCTAACATTAGATCGATGGCCCCCCTTCCCCCCACCACACCACAGATGTTTTGCATTAACAGTTGGATAAATTAATGTGTAACTTTAACTACTAGTAAATTACTGTCCAATTCAAAGTTGGCAGCTAATTTAGAATTTTAAAGCAGGAGGTAGTGAATACAGAATCAAAGTTAAGGTTAGCAGGTTAGAAGATGGTAGTGTAAGCAAGCAGTGGAAATGTAAGCATTGCATTTTTTCGGCAGACAAAAGAGGTCAGTTATTTAAGCATTATCGTCTAAGACATGGCGGGTTTATTCGGCAACAACCAATACCTTGTCTTCATATGGATTGTTTATGCACTTTTCAGTCATATGGGGAGCCCTGCACTGAAGCAGATTTTTTCACACATGTGCGTAGTCATTTGAAATTAACATTCCATGCCCATATGAAGGCTGTGATTTTCATACTAGTGTGTATTCAACATTTAAAGGAGAAGTTCGGTATGATATTGATCTAAAGTGTGTTGAAACATGATACCTTGAACTTTTGTCTCATAGTTCATCTCGGCTTGTCCCCTGCACTCCGAAATCTGGCGCTATTAGCCGATGCTACCAACAGGTTTCCGATGGGGGTGCCTCGGGCATCGGCCTAGCCATGCAAATAAATCACTGGTTTGCACCATTTACGGTAAGTGGTAAGTTTCCATGGATGTAATACAATGCTGAAAATTGCTTGTATGTTTCTAAATCTTTTGTATCATTTCATGCTGATGACATCCTCAAGAGATCAACACAAAGCTTGGATTACTTGCAGCAGCATTACCGTTAATTTATTTTATATTTCAGCAAGGTACAGTTTGGACGCTAATAACTAATTAGTCATATATTTAACTGTTGTCTTTGTGTTTCTATTTGTTTTACAGGTTACTGATGGTGAGGATGTGTGGGCACAAGTCTCCTTAGGGCTATTGACGGTCATTGATGATGACACACTGGTTGATCCAACTCTTATCCACCTGGAGCCAGTGTCTACAGCCATCATCATTGAGGGGAGGCTGGTAATGGATGGTCTCAAAAGTTTGCCTGAGGCACTCTGCATCTTGTTTGGGTTATCATATGCCTTACACCTTGATTACCCCAAGTCAATGAAAAATACATTGAATTTCATTCAAAAGGTGATGCTTGGTTTGGGTCAGAACAAGCTACCACCAAAATGGCAAAGTCTTAAAAATCTTCTGCTGAGATGTTTTCTATTTTTTGAGCTTATATGGTTCTAAACTGAAAGGAGAATTCTGGTGTGATATTGACCTAAAGTGTGTCTCAAAGTGTGTCTCATAGCTCATTTCGGCTTGTCCCCTGCACTCCGAAATCTGGCGCTAGCTAACCGATGCTACCAACAGCTTTTTCAATGGGGGTGCCTCAGCATCGGTCTAGCCAAGCAAATAAATCACTGTTTTACACCATTTACGATGCTCAAAGTATCTCCACACTTAATTGGTAAACTTAATTCTGTGGAAATGCATGGATTCCAGTTGCTGCTACTGGAAGCAACTGGAATACATGCATTTCCACGGAATTATTTTTGGAATCTGATCCCTTATCATACCTGTTCATTCGTACTCGTCGCTCGACTTATCGTGACTAAATTCAAGATGGCTGCGAACGGTAAACTTCCTTAAGGTACTGTCTGTATAAATCGTCTTGTAAATAAACTACCAGTGCTTTTTCCAAGTTCTCAATGTCTCGTTTTAAATGTCAGGGCCCTCGGAAGTCTACCAATGAAGTGTGGAGATATTTTGAGCCTCGTAAATGCTGTGAAACAGTGATTTATTTGCATGGCTAGGCCGATGCCGAGGCAACCCCATTGAAAAAGCTGTTGGTAGCATCGGCTAACTAGTGCCAGATTTCGGAGTGCAGGGGACAAGCCGAGATGAGCTATGAGACATACGTTCATATTCTGCATCATGTTTCAACACACTTTAGGTCAATATCATACCGGAATTCCCCTTTAAGTCTGTGGTGGTAAGTCATTTAGAATTTGGCCCTATAAATTGGTGGCCCGATTAAGTTTTAAGAGATGTTTAAAGGGATATTCCACCATTTTAGGAATTACACTCATTTTTTCCATTTCCCCTTGAGTTAAACGATTGATTTTTACCTTTTTCTCCAGTTCATCCAGCCGTTCTCCGAGTCTGGAGATACTAGTTTTAGCTCCATCCTAGCATAGATCATTGAATCTGACTAGACCATTAGCCTATCACGTTTAAAAGAAAATTCCAGGAATTTTCCTATTTAAAACTTGTCTCCTTTCAAGTTAGAAAGTGTAATAAGACCAACGGAAAATTAAACGTGCCGATTTTCTAGGCTGATTTGACATGGAACTATACTCTCATTCCAGCGTAATAATCAAGGAACACCATGGGCACAGCAGCACAATGATATCATGCAGCACCTGAAAATAGTCACTGTAGGCTAACTTCCAGCAACAAAGTTGAGCTGCAGCAGACGAATCGGTTAGTGACTGGATTATTACGCCTGAATGAGAGTATAGTTCCATGTCAAATCAGCCTAGAAAATCTCTACATTTGATTTTCCATTGGTCTTATTACACTTTCTTACTTGAAAGGAGACAAGTTTTAAATAGGAAAATTACCGGGAATCTTAGTCACTTTTAAACGTGATGCTAGCAGGCGAGATGCTAATGGACTAATTCGATTCAATGATCTATGCTAGGCTGGAGCTAAAAGTGGTATCGCCAGTCTCAGAGAACGGCTGGATGAACTGGAGAAAGGTAAAAATCAATTGATTAACTCAAGGAGAGGTGGAAAATGAGTGTAATTCTCCAAATGGTGGAATATCCCTTTAAGAAGACAGTATTTTTCATGTATTGTGTTAATTTACGTTAGACTACTGTGTTGATTTTTATATGGTACAGCCTACTGAGATACTTAAAGATTTTTATAAAATGTTCAAGGAGAAAAAAGGAAGATGTAGGTTGTTGCTACAGCTAAATTGTGCCATTTAAGACATTTTAAGATGTTTTTTTTTTATTAAAACAACACAATTTTGTTGTTTTTACAAGAATAATAAATAATTCAAAGCCGTATTTGTACCTGATGCAGTTGTAAATGTCATTATTTTAGAATAGAGCCAATTTTTATTCAAACTTGTGTATATGAGTAATATTTACTTGCTAAATTGAAGGCAATCGGTTTCCATGGTTTCACCAAGTAAGATTAACTTGCTGTTCAAGTAACTGTTACTACATATTCCAGATATGAGGAATTGGTTGATTAGTTACCTCAACTTCAGAACATGAGTTTTATGAATGAAAACTAAAGTACACTTCACTTCACAATACCTAGGTAGGTTAAAGAGGAATTTGCTGTAGTGTTAATACACTACACTAAGGAATTGCTTGTAAGCTCAGTTTTAGAATCCCAGTCCACTTTAGTCTGATTTTTCAAGGCAATCGGTTTCCATGGTTTTTTTAAGTAAGGTTTACTTATTGGATTTTACAGTGTGCGGCACACCTGATGATCTCTCACGGCACACTAGTGTGCCGCGGCACAGTGGTTGAAAAACACTGATCTAGATTACATGTAATCCGTTACTACCCAACCCTGTGTGTGAGCGTGTGAACTTGTTGAATTGAGACTTGAGAACCCTGCTGGGGTAAGAGGTTCAGTCCCAGTTTAAATTAAATTTAAGAAGGTATTATTTCAACTACAGACAGAACAATGCAGAGACAGAGCATGTCATGAATGTGTGTGACTGTGCAGAGCTCACTCACTGTAAATGTTTTCGTAGACTGGGTGAGATAAACTATGTAGGCTATAGCAATTGCATGACAATGATGAGAGAGAGAGACTTTGCAAAACTTGCATTTTGCAGAATGCTTCTTTCTTGCCCCTGGACTGCAAATTTCTTTATGTTCCGTGAATGCAAATTTAATGATGGTGGAATTCGCTGACATTATTATTACTAGGTCTGACTGAGACTGACAGCTACGACGTAAACCATACATGGGCAACATACGGCCCGCGGGCCACATCCGGCCCGTGGGCTTTCCCTGACCGGCCCGCGTAAGGTCTGTGAAAGAACAATAGTCAAGAGCCTAGCATAGAGATAATGCATGCAAATCAACATCGTTGTTTTTATTTTTGAAAGCGACTGCTATTTGTACGCCCATTCATTTGTGCGTGGATGCATAAGACGTAAACACCCTCACTGATGTGCTGGTGAATAGAATTTATGCTTCTGCGTCGACACAATGCAGTTGCCTTTACGTCGGCGTAAACCTTTCAAAGTTTTGTGTCTCTTATGTCTGCGTCGCTCACCACCGCAAATGTTGTTAGAACGAACTCCTACTGCTGCTCGTTGGCGATACGAAGTGTTCATTTCAAAACGTTACTGGCAGATAGACAGTTTACAATCGGATAACCCCGTAATTGTAACCAAAATATGTCTGAGTTCATTTGCAAAGCTTATGTTAGCGAACTAGTATGATGCTACTACCCACAGGTTGCTTGAAGCAGCCGGCTCAACACACAGAGCGAGTTGACCAATCACAGTTATGTGCATAAAGTTAAAGCAAAAACATAGCCTACATTTTTAAAATAGTTTTATTTGTGCATGTTGATTAACTAATGACAGCCTACTATTGTCTGCTCCACATTTTCGTAGTCTAATTCTGCATATAGTTAATTTAATGATGGTAATGACTTAATGATGAAATATTGCTGAGTGTTGATGAAATGGTGGCACAGGCCTATCGGTTGTACTGACTCCTTCACATTTTCATGACCTAGCCTAATTATATAGATATTGTAGTACTTTTTTATATCAGTCTTTGAAAACTGAAAAAAATGTCAATGTCAAAAAATTATTTTCGAGAATGAGGATTAAATACTGGACATAGATTAAATATAATAATGAGGATTAAATACTGGACATAGATTAAATATTGCTGTTTTTCCTTTGTCTCCCTCTCATATTTTTATCTGTTCTTACGACTAGTAAACAAAACCATATGATTTACTTAATGTTATACAAGAACAGGCTAAGAACAGAATAGAATTGAACAGAATTGAGTTCAGACTTGAGTTCGGTATTTTGGGTCCGGCCCTCCTCAACAGTCCCAGTTTGTCATGTGGCCCCTTGGGGAAATTAGTTGCCCACCCCTGACGTAAACCTAACGTTTCGCGCTGGCTACACTTGCGTCTTTTGATTGGATGAGCGCCAGTTTCTTAATCACAACAAAATACATGTATGGTCGAGACTGTGACAAGACCGAGACCACGTAAAAGTGGTCTCAAGACCGGTCTCGAGACCAAGACCGGTCTCGAGACATCCAACTCTACTATGCACTAGTGTTGCGAGGGTTAAGGTTTTTTAACATCCGCACCCACCCGACCCTCAAAAATATGGCTGATTAACGACCCGAACCCGACCTGACAAAAAAAACAACAATGTGCCTATAGCCTAGGCTATATCCTTCGTAGTTCATATTGAGGTAGAGACAATGCTTTCTTATTAACTAAACACTGAAACAAGAATAATTTGCACTGTAATTCTTCAACAAAGAGTTGTTGCTCTAGGCTTTGGCTCGCTAGCATGTTGGATTAATTAAATCTGAATCTAGCTTGATGGACATAGGCTAGGCCTACTAAATAAATAAACAAACTGAAAGATCCTTAATTCTTTATTGATGCATTTAAAGGTAAATCACAAGTAGGCTACATCATGTACATCATGTAGCCTAACATGAACTCTCTCTCTCTCTCTCTCTCCGCGGGCGGGCGCGCGAGCACACACACATTGACAGATGTGTTTAATCGGTTTAAACCCTTGATATCTGTCTGTTGCCTAAACTTTACATTTTTATGAACTGAACCAAAAATCTGTCTAATGAAAGAAAGTTGAAAATTATCATTATAGCATGTATCCACGAACTTAACAAAACTTCATCTGTCTAGCCTAATGAAAGAAAGTTGAAATTATCATTAGGCCTATAACATGCATCCACGAACTTAACAAAAATGCATTTGTACGATCCTGTTTGATTTAGGTTAGCTGTTTGGCTGCACTGTGTAAAAAATAATGGAATCCACCGTTCCAGGATTTAACCTATTTCAACGCGCCTCCAGCACCTGACCAGCTGAGCTGAAAGCGCGCTCACTTGATGCACTTGTTGCGTGAATGCAGGTTGCAGCGCACCCTCTGTCACGTTCCTGTGTGAGAGGGAGAGGGTAAGAGAAGATGGGAGGTCTTGTAGACTAATCATATCTTAACCTGTTTTATGCAGTTAAGAGATATTGCAATAAGGTTTGTTGCACTTAATGTTCTGTAGCCTACATTATTAATAACTAAGTGAGAACTTTGTGAGAAGAAGTGCTTTGTCAATTTTTGACCCGCCCCGCCCGCACCCGCAATATTTTCCGATCAAGCTTACCCGCACCCGCGGTAACGGCTTGACTCACGCAACACTAGGCTACTATGCACCAACCGTATCAATGCGACCAACGAGGCTACGATGATACTGAAGCTCAGTTCAGTTATCGTCACCACCACACTTACAAATCGCTGTGCATTACTGCTCTACGCTACCTTCAGTTGTATTTGTTCTTGGAACTTGTGTGTGGAGGACTACAGAGATTGTTTCAATGTTTTTGATCGTTTCGATGTTATAGGGCTCTTGTAAAATATGTCAGTGATTCACAGGCTATGCGGGTGCATCTTGGCACTGCGTGGAGAATGGGAATGACCTTGACTGCGTGCACAGGACAGAAAATAGAGATTGTGATCATTATTATTGGCTAGACTACCTCCTTTATTCCTTGAATGGACATTCAGGTTATACTGGTGTGTCTGTGTCTGTCAATATCAGGCGCAGTTTATTTTAACAGATTATTCATTTAGAACTAGCCTAGACTAAATCACTCTGTGCGTAAAAAGACGCTACTTGCAGTCCAATCAGCTTGAATGAAACCACCCGGTATCACTACACAGCACCTAGCCACACACCTAACATAATGACAGTTTTTTTGTTAGACTTTTTTAAAATTATTATTAGACTATCTTATGTCGTAATATCCTACGTGAAAACGTGCATGAAGAGTTGGCCTCTGGAATTTTCAAAATTGTCTCAGGGAACCCAGCCTGAAACCAGCTTTTTTTTTTTTTTTGCACCCCCACTTTCAAACTCGTTCCGGCGCCGCTGCTTCAGATCCAGACTAAAAACCCACCTTTAGTCCCTGTTCTTCAGATCCAGACTAAAAACCCACCTTTAGTCCCTGTTCTTCAGATCCAGACTAAAAACCCACCTTTAGTCCCTGTACTTAAAAACCCACCTTTAGTCCCTGTACTTAAAAACCCACCTTTAGTCCCTGTTCTTCAGATCCAGACTAAAAACCCACCTTTAGTCCCTGTACTTAAAAACCCACCTTTAGTCCCTGTACTTAAAAACCCACCTTTAGTCCCTGTTCTTCAGATCCAGACTAAAAACCCACCTTTAGTCCCTGTACTTAAAAACCCACCTTTAGTCCCTGTACTTAAAAACCCACCTTTAGTCCCTGTTCTTCAGATCCAGGCTAAAAACCCACCTTTACAACATGGCCATCCTGTTCTTCAGATCCAGACTAAAAACCCACCTTTAGTCCCTGTTCTTCAGATCCAGACTAAAAACCCACCTTTAGTCCCTGTTCTTCAGATCCAGACTAAAAACCCACCTTTAGTCCCTGTACTTAAAAACCCACCTTTAGTCCCTGTACTTCAGATCCAGGCTAAAAACCCACCTTTAGTCCCTGTACTTCAGATCCAGGCTAAAAACCCACCTTTAGTCCCTGTTCTTCAGATCCAGGCTAAAAACCCACCTTTAGTCCCTGTACTTAAAAACCCACCTTTAGTCCCTGTACTTCAGATCCAGACTAAAAACCCACCTTTAGTCCCTGTACTTAAAAACCCACCTTTAGTCCCTGTAATTCAGATCCAGGCTAAAAACCCACCTTTAGTCCCTGTACTTCAGATCCAGGCTAAAAACCCACCTTTAGTCCCTGTTCTTCAGATCCAGGCTAAAAACCCACCTTTAGTCCCTGTACTTAAAAACCCACCTTTAGTCCCTGTACTTCAGATCCAGGCTAAAAACCCACCTTTAGTCCCTGTACTTCAGATCCAGGCTAAAAACCCACCTTTAGTCCCTGTACTTCAGATCCAGGCTAAAAACCCATCTTTAGTCCCTGTTCTTCAGATCCAGGCTAAAAACCCACCTTTAGTCCCTGCACTTAAAAACCCACCTTTAGTCCCTGTACTTCAGATCCAGGCTAAAAACCCACCTTTAGTCCCTGTACTTCAGATCCAGGCTAAAAACCCACCTTTAGTCCCTGTACTTCAGATCCAGGCTAAAAACCCACCTTTAGTCCCTGTTCTTCAGATCCAGGCTAAAAACCCACATTTAGTCCCTGTACTTAAAAACCCACCTTTAGTCCCTGTACTTCAGATCCAGGCTAAAAACCCACCTTTAGTCCCTGTACTTCAGATCCAGGCTAAAAAACCCACCTTTAGTCCCTGTACTTAAAAACCCACCTTTAGTCCCTGTACTTCAGATCCAGGCTAAAAACCCACCTTTAGTCCCTGTACTTCAGATCCAGGCTAAAAACCCACCTTTAGTCCCTGTACTTAAAACCCACCTTTAGTCCCTGTTCTTCAGATCCAGGCTAAAAACCCACCTTTACAACATGGCCATCCTGTACTTCAGATCCAGGCTAAAAACCCACCTTTAGTCCCTGTTCTTCAGATCCAGGCTAAAAACCCACCTTTAGTCCCTGTTCTTCAAATCCAGGCTAAAAACCCACCTTTACAACATGGCCATCCTGTACTTCAGATCCAGGCTAAAAACCCACCTTTAGTCCCTGTTCTTCAGATCCAGGCTAAAAACCCACCTTTAGTCCCTGTTCTTCAGATCCAGGCTAAAAACCCACATTTAGTCCCTGTTCTTCAGATCCAGGCTAAAAACCCACATTTAGTCCCTGTTCTTCAGATCCAGACTAAAAACCCACCTTTAGTCCCTGCACTTCCTTGTTCCCCAACCTGGTACTGCTGCTCATCTCTGTATTTCTGTGCTGTGTGCCCTGATATTAAAGGTTTCCTTTTATTGATGTTTAATAGAATTAGGACTATTGGTCCAGTGTGTTTTTCTGTATTATCTGTCTTAGTCTTTATCTTTAGTTATCCACTGTATAGCACTTTGGTCAGTTTATGCTGTGTGTATGTGTGTGTGTGTGTGTATGTGCGTGTGTGTGTGTGCGTGTGTGTGTGTGTGTGTGCCCTCTGCTAGTGCCTCTGGCTTGAGAAGAAGATGCCGCTTCGTCTCGTGGTGCCATCTGATATTATATTTCGTTTTCGTGCAAACAGCGACACCTTTGTTGCAGTTCAGACTCGCGCACACTATTCCATAATAGATTTGGAATGCAAAGGGCAGTGTTCCGTACAGAGCTCCCTGCCATAGGGAAACATTCATTTCGTGGGTAACAGTATCCGTACAGTTAACCTTTTACGATCGAATGCAATTAATTATTTCCAGGTCAATAAAAACTATAAGTACCTCTGACAACCTTGTCTTGTCCTCTTTCGTCCTGAAGTTTAAACTTGGCAATCAGTGCAAGTTAGACACCCCTTAACGATGAGGCAGGAGGTTGTCGATACTCAAGGTAAGTATAACGACCACTGAGGCGATTTTTATTCACATAATTACCACTAGGTTGCTGCCTTTTCTATCCAGTAGGTGGCAGTCCAGGATCAGGAATAGCAGAGCCATGGATATATATGGCTCTGCTGTATCTTATCCTGGACTGCCATCTACTGGATAGAAAAGGTAGCAACCTAGTGGTAATTATGTAGCCTGGGTGCCATTCCGAACTTAGTCCCGCCCACAACATTTGAGGTCGGGAAGTTCGGTCTGGCATTGTTCCATTGTGGTGGAAGTATGCTCGCCCTAGATCGGGCGGACCAATCAAATCAGGCTTTACCATGATGGACAAGTGAGCAACAGTGCCTGGTCTATCACGTCATCTGAGCACGCTTTGATTAGGCTTATGTTTGAAACAAAAACACTGTGGCTAGAAGGATACATGGCTGTTAAGACCCCATATGGAAAATGAATATTATTTAATGAGGTTGTATCACTGAAAACAATTATTTCTGAAAACTTTGGCCAAAGTTGAGATGTTGGAAAACTTGTGGTTTCACTTTGATCAAGGGAAAACAGCGCTGTTGCATTGCGACATGTTCCCTCGTTCGTTTGAAATCTCTGATTGACCACCTGTTTGAGGGATTTGCGACAGCCTTTCCCAGCTGTTTAACATGTTTGTAGCATATCACTGTTCAACAGAATTATTTTTAAAAATGGAGGGGATATAGGAGAAGAAGGATGGTTCGTGTGTTTTCTTCCTACACCTCACGGTAAGCTATTTCGTTGCTCTGATTGGTTAGGTCTATCCAATTGAGTGCAGAGGCATCCCCCCCCGTATCGGTTGAAACACGCCCCATAATTACATCCCAATGGAGCAGTATCAGACTCATATTCTGACTAGAATTGAGTATGACTACGTCAGGCTAGTAATCATGTGAATACAAGAATAATAGCGATACAAAAAAAACATAAATCCAACCACATAATAACCAATGAAAAGAATGCTTTTGCAGAGCCACATTCCAAATTTGAATTTCCCCTTGGGGATCAATAAAGTAAATATCTATCTATCTATCTATCTATCTATCTATCTATCTATCTTTATTTTTTCAGGAAAATGCCTAATTATTCTAGGGAGGATGTAGGGAAGGCCCTGCAGGAGTTGGAGGAGGGCGAGAGCCTCCGTAAGGTGGAATCCCCCACACCACCCTCCAGGACTGGAGGAAGGGCAAGTATGGCCACTTGCCCCACCCCAACCGGGCCCTCATGCCGGAGGAGGAGGAGGCGTTGGTGGGCTACATCTTCTGGATGGCGGCCCACGGGTTCCCCATCACCCGCTCAGTGGCCTTGTTATTGGCCACTGAGATCTGCAAGGCGTCGGGACGGACTTCACCACTGGTGAACATGGAGAAGGGCCTGAGCAAGATGTGGACTCGCTTCAGAGCTCGCCACCCCACCCTGGCCTCGCGGAGGCCTGATCCCCTGGATAGGGAGAGGGTCCATGGGGCCACGGTGGCGCGGGTGGACGAGCTCTTCCACATCTGCCAGGCCCTGTACCAGCAGCATGGGTTCGGCGGGACCCCAGCGCAGATATACAACTGCGACGAGACAGGCTTTGGAGACAAGGCAGCGTGTCCTGTGCCGCAAAGGGCAGAGACACGTCTACGCGCAGCAGGTGACCACCAGGGACCACGTCACCGTCCACTGCTGCGCGAACGCCGCTTGGGAGAGCATACCCCCGTTCATCATCTTTCAGGGGTGCCTCCCCAGCACGGCCTACAGCCTGGAGGGGCCCACCAACGCACTCTACGGCGTGCCGGAGAGAGGCTACATGGACAGCGACGTGGCTGGGGCCCTTTGTAAAGTACGCCCGGCAGGAGCGCCCCCTCCTCCTGTTCATGGACCAGCACGAGGCCCATGTTGGGAAGGGGGTGGTCGACTTCTGTCGGGCCAACCAGATAGAGGTGGTGTGCCTGCCAGCGCACACCACCCATGTGCTCCAGCCACTGGACGTGGCGGTGTACAGTTCGTTGAGGGCGGCGTTCTCCCGGTTGGCACGGGAGATGGGGTTGGTGCGAGGAGACCTGGTGCTGGGCAAGCGGCACTTTTCAGCGGTGCTCAAGTACGCGGTAGAGCTGGCCTGTACGCCCGATACCATCAAGAGCGGGTTCCGCTCTACGGGCCTGTTCCCGCTTGACAGGACAGCGGTGGACGACTCAAAGGTGAGTTAGCAGAAAAAACAGTTTGACATTATGTGAAGTACAATTCATTGGATTAACATCTTTTTCTAAACACCTACTAACAGCTCGTCAAAGGCCTCCGGGAGCCAAACCATCTCTCATCTGATACAGATGAGGACCCGGAGGACCTCACTGACGTCGCTGACGTCTCCGCTGCTGCCCACACCAGGTCTGCCACCACCTCCGCCGCCGACACGGCAGCTGCAAGCAAGGGCAGCCCAGCAGGCGGAGAGGGCAGCTGCAAGGGCAGCCCAGCAGGCGGAGAGTGCAGCTGCAAGCAAGGGCAGCCCAGCAGGCGGAGAGGACAGCTGCCAGAGAGCAGCGGGAGAGGACGCAGGCGGCATTACGCGCTGCACAGGAGGACCCAGAGCAGTACTGCACACTATGCAGGACATGGCTCCACCTGGGTCCTCCCGTGACATCCACGAGTGGCTGCGGTGACACTTGTGCCCCTTCTGGTACCACACAGTGCCTGGAAGTCAGTGTGGTACCAGAGGGTGAATGGTAGTGTTACAAGTGCCAGGACAGTGTGTCGCTCCAGGTGGCATTGGAACTGGAGCTGTAAATATTGTAAATATTGTAAATATTCTATATATTGTATATATTGTAAATATTGTTTATATTGTATATATTGTAAATATTGTATATATTGTAAATAGTGTACATACTGTATATATTGTACATATTGTAAATATTGTAAATATTGTATTGTAAATATTGTATATATTGTAAATAGTGTAAATAGTGTAAATATTGTACATACTGTATATAGTTTGTTGGTTTTCTACATATATTTTGTTTTGTGTTATGTTCTGTGTGTTCTGGTCTTACAAAGGGCTTCTTGGCACTTAATTCAGTACACGTGTTGTGTTCTGTGTGTTAGGTCTTACAAGTGCCCACTGCTCTTTAATCTGATGCATTCTCTTACTGCCCTGTAACTGACCCTGGGCAGATGAGTCTGGCCCTTGAGTCGTGGATCTGCTCGAGGTTTCTTCCTATATGTATCTCCAATTCTAGGGAGTTTTTCCTCGCCCCTGTTATTCATGGGCTCTCTCTGAATATTGCGTCATGAGACATGTGTAATGTTTTGGCGCTCTATAAGTCAAATTAAAGTGAAATTGTATGCTGCAATTATTTGCTTTTCACAGTTTAATTGCTTACAATATATATATATATATATATATATATTAAGTTCTGTTTCACATGGGACGTATGAATGTCCTATGCTATAATGCAGTGTCATACCCCCTTCCATGTACTTTGACCCAGAGCTGTGCTGTGCACCCATATTTCACAAGTGTTCTTAAATGTGCCACCTTTCTATGTTCCCTTCTTTGCAGCGCCTTGATGCACTTTGTATTTATAATAAAAGTGGTCACCACCGCACTTACAATGACTTGAGGAGTTTCCATTGATTTATTCAAGAGTAGGATATCAGAGAAAGAACATGGAAGTGCCAAATGACTTGCTGGTAAGGCTAAACTACATCTAAGCTAAATCCTAAAAATAATCCTTATCACGTATTGATCAACAGACATATCCATTAACTACATAATCTACCAACATCAAACAATGTAATTATACGTTATACGCTGTAAAATGTGTGTTTAAATCGTACCCAAAAGCGGTGTACAGATCACTTACGTTTTCGCGAAGTGGTGTACGGAACACTGTTACGGGACAAATTTGGCGAAATCAGAGAAAATCAGAGACTCATGTTAATAAATCACCCATAGGATTGGTCACAATGTTCGGAGATAACCCAATCAGGGCTTATTTTGTAGACAAGAACCTCCTCTTTCTGAGGCTCTGAGGTATACAGGAAGTCTATTGGACATCGTATCGCTAAATCATCCGACCGTAAGTGCAATACCGCGCCAAACCAGAGGCGGCAGACTGTACGGAACATTGTGGCGACTTTGCTAAGTTATTAGAAAAGCATTCAACCACTACATTTATCATTCACAATATACTTACTAATGTTTACTAATGAACAGGGGAGAAAACAGAACAACTCAAATACCACCAGTAGAGGTAACCAAAGGTGAACACACACACACACACACACACACACACACACACACACACACACACACACATTAATTGCATGTATTCTGTGTGTGTGTGTGTGTGTGTGTGTGTGTCTGTGTGTGTGTGTGTGTGTTTATGTATGTGTGCATGTGTGTGCATGCGTCTGATCTGCCACCTTTTGAAGCATGTTTTCTGTGAGCAGCTAGTGCTGCTACCTCATTCACTTCCATGGGTCATGTGCCATCTGGGGGCCACATTCATCTTGGACTACAAACATCACACAGACACAGTCACCTACACACACCTACATACTATACAAACGTGCACACGTGCACGCACGCGCACGCACGCACGCACACACGCACACACATGCACACGTACATAGACACACACACACACACTCTCTCACACACACGCGCACACATGCACGCCTGCACACACATACACGTACACATACGAACCTTTACACACTCACACACACACACACACACACACACACATGTTGTTCAGTAATTACACCTACAATCAGTTTGAGTCCTTGTATCTGCTGTTTGTATTCATAACACAAACACACAGTCACCTACTGTACATGTCTGCATGTTTCATGTTGTTTGTTTACTGAAGTGTGTGTTCTCCTGTTATGGCTCTTACTGTAAAACTTTAAGCACACCATAAACTTGTTTTGTTTCCAGTCCATATGATTTCCGTTTGATCCAATTACAGGAGTGCAATCAGGCCCCATTTAAACCGCCTGTAGGTGCTGGGGAGAGAGAGCTGCGATTTGAACAGGCGTAAGTCTTGAGAGCTCGTCTCATGTGTGTAGCCCAAGTGACTAGCTGTGTAGTCCACTGCGCTCATCTTATTATTCAAATATGTTTGTATATTGTATTGTTTTGACTATCAAGTCTTTTGTTTTTCTTTTGTGCTTTATTCACATTAACTTACGTTATCGTTGCCTTATATTGGCCTTATTTGGGGAATTAATAAAATCCCATCTTCCACCTTGAGTCTCTGAGTGCTGTTCCATCTACCTCACAACTGCCCGACACATCTGCCCTTAACACAGATACATTGTATTAAAAGAGCAAGATCATAAAATAGAAAAAAATCATACAAACAAGATAAATAGACTAGCATACAATATAAATAGAAGAAATAAATAGAACAAATAAATTAAGTAAAATAAAATAAAAATGAAATGAAAGTATTAAACCAAGACGCATAACAAACAAATACATATGTAACAGCATACAAATAAATAAAAGATAAAGATAAAAGACAGTGAAAATAAGACACACATGCTACGTATTAACTGTATTACACTTAACTGTGTCCTCATCCTAACTGGGCCTGCTGTGTGTGTGTCTCTCTCTCTCTCTCTGTGTGTGTGTGTGTGTGTGTGTGTGTGTGTGTGTGTGTGTGTGTGTGTGAGTGTGTGTGTGTGTGTGTGTGAGAGAGTGTGTGTGAGTGAGTGTGTGTATGTCCCTGTGTCTCTATGTGTGTGTGTGTGCCTGTGTGTGTGTGTGTGTGTGTGCCTGTGTGTGTGTGTGTGTGCACGCGTGCGTGTGTGTGTGTGTGAGTGTGTGCCTGTGTCTCTCTCTCTCTCTCTCTGTGTGTGTGTGTGTGTGTGTGTGTGTGTGTGTGTGTGTGTGTGTGTGTGAGTGTGTGCCTGTGTCTCTCTGTGTGAGTGTGTGTGTGTATATGTGTGCGTGTATGTGTGTGTTTGTGTGCCTGTCTCTCTCTCTCTCTTTCTCTGTGTGTGTGTGTGTGCATGTATGTGTGTGTGTGCCTCTCTATCTCTCTCTCTCTCTCTCTCTCTGTGTGTTTGTGTGTGGTGTGTGTGTGTGTGTGTGTGTGTGTGGTGTGTGTGTGTGTGTGCCTGTGTCTCTGTGTGTTTGTGTGTCTGTGTGTGTGTGTGTGTCTCTGTGTGTGTCTGTGTGTGTGTGTTTGTGTGTGTGTGTGTGTGTGTACTGTAGGTGTCTGTGTGCAGGAATGTTGTCTTTCTGCACCTGCTGTTCACAACAAAGTAACCATCACTTCAATCACTCTTACCTGTTCTGATTAAGTTCTAAGAAATAATGACCAATAGGCTAATGATCACAAATCTTGTTTCTATTTTTTCATGTTTTCTTTTATAATGGAACTTGCTAATTTTCTCTCAAAAAATTAAAATGATCATATGATCATAAATGTGATCTCACATGGGTAAATGGCAAATATGAATCATAAACTACAAATGTAATGTCAGAAGAATTACAATAGTGGATGGAAAGCTGCTGGGTTAATGTTGGTGGGGAGATTCCTTAAAAAAAAAAAATTGAATCACGCTTGCTGAATCCGCTTGCTGCTGCAGATTAACCCTTAGAACCCTAAGCTGTTTTTAGGGCATTTTCACTACCTTTATTCATAAGGATTTATTCTGGTCATTGTAACTGCCACACACACATATTATATATTGTTTTTTTCAGCAGAGTCTAGGCTATCCAGATCTGCCATCATTCCATGTATTGGTACTAGCATTGATTTTTGATTTTTAAAGAATTAAAATATAAAAATCATATTATAAAAATTCTTATATTTTGACCTGTATCTCACCACAGCAAGCTCATAGCTCTACATGCATTTCAAGTGTGTGTAAGGCAGACTGTCCTGAAACGGGCAATATAATTGCCATGTTGGAGGGATACTCTGGGGCTGAGAAATTTACAGAAATATGTGGTGTGTGATTTACGGAAATAAATGCCATTTTTTATTTAGTGATGAAAAATGACCATTCTGCGCTCCATATCTGTGACACGAACTGATCTGACCTGACTTGACCCAAGTTTGCCTGTTAGCATGTGTGACTATGGTGTATGCACACATTATGATTCTCAACTTTTTACTGCATTGCCATGAACAAAGTAAAGGCAAAAAAGGTGTTTCTTTGTTGAACAAATTGGGCTTGTTATAAAACAAGTGAGCCTTGAATTGGATGCCATGCAGGAATTTGCTAGGATCTCAAAACCGGATTATGAACATGTTTTGCCATAGAGAAACACACGATAGCGTTAGATTATAAACATGCTTGCCACAAAAACAGACAAAAACGTGGGGTAAGTCCAGCTATATGAAGTTATTATTTTGCTGTCACTTCGTCTGTTTTATAACCCAGAAGGATGTATTTGGTATCAAATGATAGATCTGTGTCTCGTCTTTCATCTAACATATGTGGCATATATATCCGATCACGGGTCCGCGAGCAATTACTCCGAGAGTAATGGGTGTGCAGCGTTGGTTTGTGTACATGACGTTAATATTTTGCAGTCACTTCGTCTGTTTTTATAAGCCAGAAAGATCGATAAACATGGTACCAATGGATAGCCCTGTTTCTCCTCTTTCATCTGATATGCTTGCCATATCTATGCGATCACGGGTTCGCGAGTAATTCAAACAAGAGTAATGGGTGCGCAGGTGAACGCAGAGAAGTATAGACTGTAAATATGATGCAATTTGATTTAATTTCATGATTTTTTTAAAATTTCATACTTGATACAGACTCGTACAGACACGTGCGTAGTCTCTTTGGAAAGCCCCACTTCTTCTCTGTCATGCAATAAAGGTTTTATTTCGTTGCGATGAACAGTCGCGGAGCAATGTAACAGAGAAGAAAGGGGGTGTTTTTTGACGCACTTTGCGTCAATCGGGTTCTAAGGGTTAAGATACTGAATGCACCATCTTCCTTATAGGGTACCTTTGGACCCATGCATCAGCTGTGTGTGTGTGTGTGTGTGTGTGTGTGTGTGTGTGTGCGCGTGCGTGGGATTGTTCCTTGACATTTGCTGTGGGTAACAGTCTCCCAGTATCGTGAATAAAGCTGCAGTCTCACACCAGTTGTCTTGGAGTAATTTTGACCGCATACTTAAAGTTTAAAAGTAAAAAGTATCTGAGCCTTTTTGAAGGATTATTTTACCAGTTGTCTCTGTTAAAAGAAGCGAACTATGGTCTACAATGGTATATTCCAATTTAACAACTGTAACTTCTTAACATTTATTTCATTGTCCCTATGGCATTTCACACAAAAATCAACCAAGCTTGTTGCCTACTACCAACCAGGTAGTGGGGCAGTTAAGCACAAAAATGTATCACTTTGTGATAAAACAACAAACATCAAATGGGGTATATAAACTCTATATATCTGATGAGATTTAGAATCATCAGCGCCTCGATTTTGGCCCATGAAAAAGGGATTGAAAGCAGGAACTAACACCTAATACAGTTACATATTTGACCATAAATCTGTCATTCTTCACACACTCATAAACATGAAATATTATTGAAATATTATTTATATATTTAAATGATTGAAAATAACACATGTATAGAATTTAGCCCCTGCAATACCAAATAGTGCTGGATGTAAGTTCAGGTAGTGTGATCAGAATTTGTGTAGTCAGAATTAAGAATCATTTAAGAATTTACATTTAGTCATTTAGCTGCTTTCAATTAACCATATTATAATCAATAGGCCAAAATAATGTGTGTTTTTTTTACAATATCTGTGCCCAAGGTTCCTAATTCAAATCCAGTGTAGAACTGAACAAGGGAGTCATAAGGTTATGTATCTTGAAGTTCCAGTATGTGAGAAACTTGATATGCCTAAATATATCCAACCTCAAGTATGCAGCTAATAAGGAAACAGATTTGTTATTTAGGCAAGGTGAACTTCTCCCCTCTGTGGAATGTAGAAAGGTAGGCTACAAGGAAGGGAAATCAAACACACCCAACAATTCACCATCTGTTGATGTCATTGTGGTTCATGGCATACTGCATGCCATTTTGTTCTGTTAAGGATTGGCATTGAGGCAATAGGACTGGTTGCCGTTGTCGGTGCCCTTTGCTCTGCAAACTTGCACAGGTGAACTGAAATACCGTAAACAATTGTTTCCTTATAAACAATTAATTGTAGTATCTACTATTTTTTCAGTGTGCCCAGGCTCCACGCTCTCACTACATTAACATGTGCTCTTACACAATATACATTAACATATTAACATGTGCTCTTACACAATATACATTAACATATTAACATGTGCTCTTACACAATATACATTAACATGTGCTCATACACAATATACATTAACATGTGCTCTTACACAATATACATTAACATGTGCTCCTACACAATATACATTAACATGTGCTCTTACACAATATACATTAACATGTGCTCTTACACAATATACATTAACATGTGCTCTTACTTACACAATATACATTAACATGTGCTCTTACACAATATACATTAACATGTGCTCTTACACAATATGTTCCCCCACATCTCTGAGAACAGTTGGAGCAGTTTCATTAAGATGTGCTGTTACACAATATGTTCCCCCACATCTCTGAGACCAGTTGGAACAGTTTCATTTCTCTGTTGCTGAGATTTCGAGTTTCGGGCATGAAGACACATCACAACACACAATCACAACAATTTTGTTTGGGCTGTGTTTAATTATTGGGCCATGCAGGAATAAGAGCACCTGTGGATTAAGGTGAGTAGACATGAGTATAGAGATGTAAGTTGAAAACAATGGCAAAACATGTATGCATGGGATTAAAGCAACACATGGAATGTTTGCTTTCAGTCTTGTATGAATCTGTAAATTAGGCCTATGTTAAATTAAATTCCTTCCTCACAACTCTCCCATATTCTAAGCGGATTTCTGACTGCAAGAAAACATTTAGTCATAACCTAGACATGGGCATCACCATAGTTAATCCACCTATCAGATTTCATGTTGGTTCTTTTACAGAATTGCCAACACCCAAGGCCAACTGTAAATGTGTGTCTGTGAGATAATTACATCCTATCCGAGTCCCTGGAAGAAACAAAACCTATTTTATCACAGTTTTATAGACTTGCATGTAGTGGCATATCATTATTGGTATGGTGTCACAACATTAAATGTCCCATAAACAATTGAATGGAACATTAACAGATCCTAATATTACGGAATTGGCTTCTGGCTAATTATGTAGGCCTATAGAATTTATTCTAAGTAGCAATTGTTAAAGGAACCATATGTAAGATTGTGGCCAAAACTGGTACTGCAATCACTTTCAAATTACTTTAGAGCATTGTATCCCCTCCCCCTCCCTCCTGACTCGAGGTTGCCAACCCAGATGCCGAAACACTACTGACTTTGTGATTAGTAGATAGGTAGAGGGTGGCGCATCAGGCCAAAACACAACATGAAATGACAAAACACAACATCAACATCAGTTGAGGGCTGCAACTTCACTTTTTAAATGACAATATCCTGGCCAGACTACTGTTGTCAGTGATATAAGTATTTGAAATGAACATGATTTCTTAATGTCTAGTGACATATCAGGGCCATTTTATGATTAATTGAAATACATTTCTTACATACGGTTCCTTTAAGTTTAGTTTGTGATTACATCTGCAAGTAATTATTTCATAAGTGACAGATTATTGTAGTATAACAATTTACATGAATAAAGAATTTGTGTGTGTGTGTGTGTGTGTGTGTGTGTGCATGTGCGTGCGTACGTGCGTGTGTGTGTTTGTTTGTGTGTGTGTGTGTGCGTGCATGCGTGTGTGTGTGTGTGTGTGTGTGTGTGTGTGTGTGTGTGTGTGTGTGTGTGTGTTTGTGTTCATGCCACAGGCACCAAGTAGAAATTCTTCATTCCTATCCTATTCCTAGCATGATATCTAACCAGAGAGACCAGTTTTCTCTGACAGACTTCAGAGAGACTCGAGAGCCACAGACGCATACGTTGTGAGTTGGAATTGAATGATCTAATGAATTGTTTAATTAATATAACTGAGTACCACTGCACAGTCAGTGATATTATATCAACATGCACTGAAGACTCTGGATTATATGATATGGTCCTCAATTATGTATACAGCGTCTTAATCGTTACAGGTACTTCCTGATTTTGCTGTTGAAACTGCTTAGCAAGTATATGCAAGATAAGTTGCTATCATATCACATGCAAAGCTAACAAATTACCATTTTTAAATTCAGACTTAGATTACGTAACAAATTGTCAATTACATTCAAAGTTAAATCTATTATGGAAGTGCTGGTGTTTCATAATTTGTACAGAAGAGGCAGTCTGTTTGTGTGTGTGTGTGTGTGTGTGTGTGTGTGTGTGTGTGTGTGTGTGTGTGCCTGCGTGCGTGCGTGCGGGCGTGCGTGTGTGTGTGGTGTGTATGTGTGTGTGTGTGTGTGTGTGTGTGTGTGTGTGTGTGTATGTGTGACATATAGGGTGCAGCAGTGTACAAATGACAGGTAATCTGTCTATGTGTGGCTGTAAATGTTAAACTTGTAATTTTATCTTTGGGGGATTCTTCTTGGGACTTTCTGCTCCACAAGCACACACAATTCAGGTTTAGCCCATCAGTGGTCACTCTGATGTCCGAGCCCCCAGACACACACTTCAGGTTTAGTCCCTCAGTGGTCATTCTGATGTCCGAGCCCCCAGACACACACTTCAGGTTTAGTCACTTTGATGTCTGAGCCCCCAGACACACACTTCAGGTGTAGTCCCTCAGTGGTCACTCTGATGTCCGAGCCCCCAGACAGACAAAGGGAACATCAACTCAAGTGGTGCACAGGTCACACTAACTGTTCAGCTGTTAGCAGTTAGTTTTTGACTGACAGCTAGAACTGTTTACCTCAGAGGTTCTCAACCTTTTTGGGACTAAGGCACACCAAAGGTCAAACCAAAACACCAAGGCATGGTGTCACAATGGTAAGTTCCTCTCTGGCTGGATGACGTAGGACAGTATTCCTAACCAGCATGCATTGCGTTCAACCCAGCACCCATGCATCACATCAAGTCAGATCTGTGCAGCTCTGCATCAAGTCGAACAAGCCTATTTCCATGTTGATGACCCCATGTTTAATGTGGGTAGGTTTAGAGTAGGGTTGCCATGTTGATGACCCCATGTTTAATGTGGGTAGGTTTAGAGTAGGGTTGTCATGTTGATGACCCCATGTTTAATGTGGGTAGGTTTAGAGTAGAGTTGCCATGTTGACGACCCCATGTTTAATGTGGGTAGGTTTAGAGTAGGGTTGCCATGACGACCCCATGTTTAATGTGGGTAGGTTTAGATTAGGGTTGCCATATTGATGACTCCATGTTTAATGTGGGTAGGTTTAGAGTAGGGTTGCCATATTGATGACTCCATGTTTAATGTGGGTAGGTTTAGAGTAGGGTTGCCATGACGACCCCATGTTTAATGTGGGAAGGTTTAGAGTAGGGTTGCCATATTGATGACTCCATGTTTAATGTGGGTAGGTTTAGAGTAGGGTTGCCATATTATGAAACCCATCCTACTGTATGCTATGGAGGTTGGGGGAGGGGTGGGGTGACCAGATTCTGCATTTAAAAATCACACTGTATTATCCACATTCACAATATGTACACTCATCAACACTCTAGGAACCATTTATAGTAATATTACTTGTATTGTTATAAACATTGGACAATAACCTCCACCATCATCAAATATGTTCTGAATGCCAAGCATGCATTTGAAAATCTCACTGCACGCAATTGGATAACACTACGACCAATGTTTACGGACTGATTCCAGACTTCCAACGTTGCAGCACTGTCGTCATCTGTTTAGCTCACCTCTGGCCCGCCTATATCAGATACACCGATGTGATTGGTTCCCTGCGATTCAAGGTGCATAAGTAATGAGCATTATTGCTCATTGCCAGAGTGTCTCGCAGAGACACTTCAAATTGTGCTATCGCGAGAACTCTGGATTTCCAGGGTACATTAAAAGCGCTACATAAACAAAACTGCCCTGTTTGTCAACAACACTTCAGGTTTAGTCCCTCAGTGGTCATTCTGATGTCCGAGCCCCCAGACACAAACTTCAGGTTTAGTCACTTTGATGTCTGAGCCCCCAGACACACACTTCAGGTGTAGTCCCTCAGTGGTCACTCTGATGTCCGAGCTCTGATGTTTACGGACTGATTCCAGACTTCCAACGTTGCAGCACTGTCGTCATCTGTTTAGCTCACCTCTGGCCCGCCTATATCAGATACACCGATGTGATTGGTTCCCTGCGATTCAAGGTGCATAAGTAATGAGCATTATTGCTCATTGCCAGAGTGTCTCGCAGAGACACTTCAAATTGTGCTATCGCGAGAACTCTGGATTTCCAGGGTACATTAAAAGCGCTACATAAACAAAACTGCCCTGTTTGTCAGACACACACTTCAGGTTTAGTCCCTCAGTGGTCATTCTGATGTCCGAGCCCCCAGACACACACTTCAGGTTTAGTCACTTTGATGTCTGAGCCCCCAGACATCAAAGTTTGTCAACAACGCAAAAA
The DNA here is from genome assembly GCF_046254945.1 of Alosa pseudoharengus. NCBI lineage: Eukaryota > Metazoa > Chordata > Actinopteri > Clupeiformes > Clupeidae > Alosa > Alosa pseudoharengus. Next base: position 5,231,245 of record NW_027468674.1, read on the forward strand.
TGTGTCTGTTAGAAGTAGAAGTACAGCTCAGCAAGGGTCACTATTAATATGTCACCTGAGGTCAATATTAGCATATACTATACCATATTACCATATATTATCATATACTATACCATATTACCATATATTATCCATATTCTAGACCATATTACCATATATTATCCATATACTGTACAGTATGCTATGGAGGTTGGGGGAGGGGCGGGGTGACTAGATTCTGCAGCTACGCTGAGTTATAAAACAATTGATGAGGAGACCCTGGGACTCTGCAGTGGTTTATCTGAGTTATAAAACAAGTGATGAGGAGACCCTGGGACTCTGCAGTGGTTTATCTGAGTTATAAAACAAGTGATGAGGCGACCCTGGGACTCTGCAGTGGTTTATCTGAGTTATAAAACAAGTGCTGAGGAGACCCTGGGACTCTGCAGTGGTTTATCTGCACGGCAGCTTGATCATTAACACAATGACATCGTTAAGACGTCCTGCTCGTGGAGTTTCAGTCTCTGACCTTTTTGAAGAAAGAGCCACTTGGGAGCCTGAGTTTGTAAAAGAGAAAGCACTGAACTTAGCCTGACGTAGTCATACTCAATTCTAGTCAGAATATGAGTCTGATACTGCTCCATTGGGACGTAATTATGGGGCGTGTTTCAACCGATACAGGGGGGGAATGCCTCTGCACTCAATTGGATAGACCTAACCAATCAGAGCAACGAAATAGCTTACCGTGAGCTGTAGGAAGAACACACACGAACCATCCTTCTTCTCCACAAATGCCTTAACATTGTTTTTTGGTCTTTTGTAAAAGTTAGTGCCGTCAATAACTCCTAGCCTACAACACTCATTAGCGAAATCTAAGAGATACGTAGTAGGGTAGGCTATTAGGAAAAAACTGATAGCCTATATCCCCTCCATTTTTAAAAATAATTCTGTTGAACACTGATATGCTACAAACATGTTAAACAGCTGGGAAAGGCTATCGCAAATCCCTCGAACAGGTGGCCAATCAGAGATTTCAAACGAACGAGGGAACATGTCGCAATGCAACAGTGTTGTTTTCCCTTGATGAAAGTGAAACCACGAGTTTTCCCACATCTCAACTTTGGCCAAAGTTTTCAGAAATAATCGTTTTCGTTTTTATGGGGTCTTAAAAGCCATGTACCCTTCTAGCCACAGCGTTTTTGTTTCAAACATAAGCCTAATCTAAGCGTGCTCTGATGACGTGATAGACCAGGCGCTGTTGCTCACCTGTCCATCATCGTAAAGCCCGATTTGATTGGTCCGCCCGATCTAGGGCGAGCATACTTGCTCCACAATGGAGCAATGCCAGACCAAACTTCCCGACCTCAAATGATGTGGGCGGGACTAAATTCGGAATGGCACTCAGGCTACACTGAACTGGTAATGTAGCAGAAACACTGACAATAATATGTTTAAAATATAAGCAGAAATTGTTAGTGCAAAATACTGAAAAAAACAGCTCTTGTTGATTACCTTTTCCAATGAAGTAAAGCAAGATCAGCTGGACAATCAATTAATATAATTGAAATATTATCAAATTATCTGTCACAGCTGCTAACTAAAACCAGTGGCAGTCCTAGCTGGTATAACGCCCTGAAATCTTTTTAGAGGCAATTCGTGGTGTGATTGACTTTTTTTGAAATGGTCATTGGACAAGTCCAACGAAATGAAGAGCTCTACACTTTAAAGTGCATATGCAACATAAAACAAGACGAGGCTTGAAGCCAACATGCCACATTCACACAGTAACCTGAGTAACCTGAATGGAGGCTGTAGTGCATGATGTGTTCATTTGTTTCACTAGCGATGTGTGTGGAGCAGTATAGTATGTAATAACAGAACACAGGTGTGAAAAACAACACAGGTGGTCAGAATAGTGAATGAATATAGAGCACTGGCAGTGGGGATTTAATAATAATTGGTGTTCATAATGCTTATTGTTTAAGAATAAGAAAAGTCTGCACACTCTTGTTCTAGTTTTCTTGCTTGATCTTCTTATGTTTGGCTTACATGACGTTTCGACCTACTGGTCTTCCTCAGATTCACATCCATTCACACGTTTATAATGCTAACCTTTAGTGAACACTGGGCTGAGCTGTCATTCTGTGCTGCAATGTTGGATTGTTCTGATTCAAGTATCCTACACAGTCTCCGTTGTGTAAGAGTGAGAGTGAGACAAGGAGAGGTGGTGCGAGTGTTCTGCTGCTGCATGTACAATAGAATAGAATAGAAACTCAGTCCGTTTGGGGGGGGGTCACAACCAGCGATGTTGGAGGCTTTGGTGACAACTCTCTAATTTCCTCTTGGTGCGACTGTCAGAGCTCCCATACCAGACGGTGATTGAAGATGTGATGATGCTTTCAATGATGGCTTTGTAGAAGAGCAGCAAAAGGGTTTTGTTGACATGAAACTTTTTCAGTAAATAAAATAGAGAAATAAAGTCTTTGATTCGCCTTTTTGATAAGGTGGGTGGTGTTAATATCCCATTTCAAATTATGGCTGATATGTGAGCCAAGAAATGTAAAGGAGTCAGTCAAGGTTATAGGCTGTTCACCTATAATAGACGGGCTTTGGTGTTAGGCCACCTTCTCATGTCCACAACCATTTCTTTGGTTTTTGAGGCGTTAAGATGGAGCTTATTTTCAGTACACCAGTCCGTAGCCCATTTCACCTCCTTGTGGTACTGGGACTCGTCATTGTCACTAATGAGGCCAATGATGGTGGTGTCATCTGCATACTTCAATACTTTGACAGAGTGATGGTGAGATCTCATGTCATTAGTGTAGATGGAAAACAGAAGAGGAGATAACACACAGCCTTGTGGCGCTCCAGTGTTGAGGGTCAGAGGGCATGATGTTGTATTTTAATTGTTAACCTTGACTGATTGAATTCTATTCCTCAGGAAGTCCAGTATCCAGTGACACAGAGCTGAGTTGATGTTCATGGCTTGTAACCTAGAGAAGAGGATGAGTTGATCAATGGTGTTAAAGGCAGAGCAAAAGTCAATGAACATCATGCGTGCATAGGTGTTGCTTGACTCCAGGTGTTGCAGTATAGAGTGAACTCCTAGGTTGATGGCATCTTCCACAGATCTGTTAGACTGGTAAGCAAACTGGTAGGGATCCATCAGTGGTGATACTCTGGTTTGCAGATGGGAGAGTACCACACGTTCAAACACCTTCATAGCCACTGAAGTGAGGGCAACGGGCCTGAAGACGTTGAGCCCAGTTGTTTTTGTTGTCTTCAGGACCGGAATGATGGTAGAGACTTTAAAACACTGTGGAACTACACACTGCTGCAGAGAAGTGTTGAAAATGTCAGTGAAGACAAGTGCCAGTTGATCTGCACAGTGTCTGAAAACAGCTGGGGAAAACCGCTGGGGTTGTTGGTGGCCAGTTGATGCTCCAGTTTCAATGCATAATCAGCTTTAGCTTTTCTGATAGTAGAACGAAGTTCATACTTGGCAGTCTCCTCCTTGTCTCCTTTCTTAAATGCAGAACTTTTTGTCCTGCAAAGTGCAGCAACCTCTTTGGTGAACCAGGGTTTACCATTGCCATATGTCTTGATGCATTTGGTCCCAATGCAGTCATCAACACCAAACCGGACGTATGACGTCACAGCCTCTGTGTACTCGTCTAGGCTGACACACGTGTCATAGTCATAGTCATAGTCAAGTTTATTTATATAGCACAATTTAAAACAACCTGTGGTTTACCAAACTGCTCAAAAAAAATAAAAACAAATAAATAAATAAAAAACGTGTGTTTAAAGGTGTCCCAGTTGGTGCATTCAAGGCAGCCTTTCGGCTTATCGATAGCATCTGTGGACCATACTTTCACAATTGCACTGAATACAACAGGAAAGCCCTGCAGCGCATAGTGAACACAGCTGGAAGGATTATTGGTGCTTCACTCCCCTCCCTGAAGGACATTTACACCTCCCACCTCACCCGCAAGTGACCACAATTGTGAGTGATGCAAGTCACCCCGCTCACAATTTGTTTGATCTCCTGCGCCTGCGCTCCTGTACCACCAGACTCACCAACAGCTTCATACACCAGGCTGATAGGATGCTGAACTCTCTCCCCCCTCTCCCCCCTCCACCCTCAGCTACATAACATCATGGACTTTGGACCCACAATGGCTGCCTTGCACTACTCCACTTGCACTACTCCACTTGTACACTTGCACACTTTGCAACTTGTTGTTGTTGTCCTGTCTTGGGGCCACTATTATTCAACCTCTATATGCTCCCACTTGGACAAATCATTCAAAATAATTTGATTTCATATCATAGCTATGCAGATGACACACAAATTTACTTAGCTCTATCACCAAACGACTATGGTCCTCTTGAATCTATGTGTCAGTGTATAGAACAAATCAACACCTGGATGTCTCAAAATTTTTTTCAGCTGAACAAAGAAAAAACTGAAGTAATTATATTTGGTAAAAATGAGGAAAGACTTAGGGTTGCCACTCTCCTTGGCACAAAAGGGTTGAAGGCAAAGGATACTGTTAAAAATCTTGGTGTATTAATTGACAGTGATCTAAATTTCAACAGCCACATGAAAGCGATAACTAAATCAGCTTTTTACCACCTCAAAAATATTGCCAAACTCAGAGGGCTGATGTCAAAATATGACTTAGAAAAACTCATTCATGCATTTATCTCCAGCAGGGTTGATTACTGCAATGGACTGTTCACAGGCCTTCCTAAAAAGACTATTAAACAGCTTCAGGTGATACAAAATGCAGCAGCTAGGATTCTAACAAAAACTAAAAGAACTGACCACATTACTCCAATTCTTAAGTCCTTGCACTGGCTTCCAGTAAGTCACAGAATTGACTTTAAAGCACTATTGCTTGTTTATAAATCAGTAAATGGAGCAGGACCTAAATACTTGTCAGATATGCTTCAGCAGTACACACCTTCTCGTCCTCTCAGGTCCCAGGTGAAAAACCTGCTAGTAAAACCTACAGTTAGAACTAAACATGATGAAGCAGCTTTTAGCTGCTATGCGGCTCAGCTGTGGAACCAACTTTCGGATGACATCAAAAAGGCCCCAACTGTAGCCAGTTTTAAATCTAGACTTAAGACCAAACTGTTCTCAGATGCTTTCTGCTAACTGTGCCGAGTTACAAATTCTAAATCTGCCTTGATAATTATTCTACTTTGTCTTTTATTACTTTTTTTTACTACTTTTGCCTTTGTTTTGCTTACTAATTATTCTTTATTTTTAAATGATTTTACCTTGTTTTATGTTTTCTTTTTATTATGATCTTTACCTTTTAACTATTCTTTGACTATATTGCCCTTCTATGCTTTTATTTGTTTTTATTGTTTGGTTTTGTTTATGTAAAGCACATTGAATGACCTCTGTGTATGAAATGCGCTATATAAATAAACTTGACTTGACTTGACTTGACTGTTGTCCTGAAAACACTTCTGAACACACTTCTGCTGCTCTTACATAACTTGCACCACTATGCCACTTGCATACTAGGTCAAACAGAACTACCTCAGCCATTTATTGGCCTGACTTTTGCACTATTATATTGACTGTCTACTGTATGCACAATTGCACAATTTCAACCCAAATTTTGCTGCTCTTATTTCTTCATTGTATGTGCCTTCTTATTTACTTTTTATATTGTTTACTTGAATGTTATGTTTGTCTGTGGACCTAATTGGTAAAATATGTCTTGTCTCCACCGTGGGATAGTGGGAAACGTAATTTCGATCTCTTTGTATGTCTTGACATGTGAAGAAATTGACAATAAAGCAGACTTTGACTTTGATGTTGGACTTCGGCTTCACAGATTTAAGTTTCTGACGATACTCCGGGACGAGGAAGATTGTTGCATGGTCAGACTTTCCCAGCGGAGCACTTGGGAATGCACGGTAAGACGAAGTGATAGTGGTAGTGTAGCCGTATATTTTATGGCTTTGTTTATTTTATATGTTAATGTCAATTTTGTATTTTGTTTATGTGCCCTTGTGGATGTCTTGGAAATAATGGATATGCTGTTATGAGATTGGTTCCGGGGAATGTATCCAGGGGGAAGATAATTAGGGGGAACAAACAGTTCGAGCAGAGCAGAGTTAGGAGTGTGCTGGCTGGTTGTACATGTCCTGTAAAAATAAAGCTCCTGGAAGTTAAACTTCACACCTGTAACCCGTCTTCCTTCCACGCCTCAACGAGACTGGATAGTTAACCAGGTAGTACTCTAAAAATTAGGGTTACAGTAGTGATCCAGTCCTCTTGTCGGACATGTCACCTGTTGAGTGTAGTTTGGGAGCTCGTCAGACAGATTGCAGTGGTTGAAGTCCCCCAGAACTATTAGCAGAGTCTGGATGTGATGTTTCAGTTGCGACTATATGTTGTGCTATGGTGCATTCATGGCACTTCGGAATGACAAGGACCGACCCCGTAGCAACTTTGTTTTTCCCACAGCAAGTGTTCATGTGCTTTGCCGTCGGAATGTGTGACAAACACGGATGCCGCAACAAAGGTTAAAACATACACTCACTAATCCTAAATAAACAACTGTATTTGCTTAAAATATAGTGTAAGACGCTTGTGAAAGAAAGATATGCAGCTTTCAAGTGACAAAAACGTCAAATTCCAAAGTTCACATTAAAAACAACTCTGTTAGCAAAATCTAGCCCCAGTTTCCGACCTCTGACTCACACATTATGTTAGGTGAATGACGCGGAATGATGATGTTTTCACTGGGAAAAAGGGTTTTCCGAAGCCCATGAACGCTAGGCTAGTACACAGGTGGCAGTGATAGCATTGGCTTGTGGTGGGATGTAAACACCAATAAGCACGATAGACGCACACTCTCGTGGTAGGTAAAAGGGTCTGAATGTGACAATAAGAAACTCCAGATCCGGGGAGCAGAACTGTGTTACAATGATAGAGTTGGTGCACCATCGATCATTGACTAGGAAGCATACGCCACCACTTTTAGACTTGAGTGATAGATTAGCTGACCTGTCTGCCCGGTATATTGAAAAGCCGGGAGGTGTGACCGCCGCATCCGGGGTGTAGGCCTACTCATCCAGCCAGGTCTCGGTCAAGCAGATGGCAGAGCATTCCTTGTACTTCCAGTTGCTGTGGGTTTGAAGTAAAAGCTCGTCTATGTGTCTATGTTTAATTTTGGTAGGTTTAGAGTAGGGTTGCCATGACGACTCCATGTTTAATGTGGGTAGGTTTAGAGTAGGGTTGCCATGACGACCCCATGTTTAATGTGGGAAGGTTAAGAGTAGGGTTGCCATATTGATGACACTGGCGAATAGTTTAAACACATTTTGAAATTAGTCCAGTCCATATTGGGTGTGATTTAGTTATGAAACGTCTGGTACAAGAAGGTGGGCCTTATGTTTCTTAATCAGTCATGGGTGTGTTTTGGGCGTAACATCATTTAAACCAATGAGAATGACATCTGTCATTCCCTTTAACAGCGCTGAACGCAACTTCAAATTGTTCATCGGTATTTTGACAGTCAGTGGCGCATTTGAAGGAATCTGCTTGCATGGGAGACTGTATGGAACAGTTATTCCACTAAACTATGCTTTATTAAAACCTCACAGAAATCGAAGACATAACATACATGTTATATGTACATGTAAGTAATTAACTGGTACACTTAATAGGTTTATTCCACCGTATCAAAGAGTAACAAGGTTGTAGCAGCACAGCTGTTACATGTACACTGAAGACAATGAGGTCTTGACTGGAGCTAAGAATGGTTTGTATATCAAATCTATCATGACCAGATTTACCCCATCCAGCAGGTCTCAGGTCAGCTCTTTGCCTCTGATGAAAATGTAGGCAAATTGGCAAAGTTTTGTAAAAGCACTCAGTATTACAATGTAACAACTATATGTAGGTACCCACAAATACATAATGCAAGTACAATGATAGTACCTGATAGTACATGTTGTTACACAGGTTGTACCCCTGTACCTAATTAGGTAGGTACACTGTAACAGCGACACATTAAAATAACATTTATTGAACATTTCTCACTTGCACATAAATAAATACTACAATCACTGGTTAGAAAATAAGTAGGCCTAGTTAAAATGTGGTCACTGTATTGTCCATTATCTCTTCCACATTCCTATAGTTATAATGTGGTCACTGTATTGGCCATTATCTCTTCCACATTCCTATAGTTATAATGTGGTCACTGTATTGGCCATTATCTCTTCCACATTCCTATAGTTATGATGTGGTCACTGTATTGTCCATTATCTCTTCCACATTCCTATAGTTATAATGTGGTCACTGAATTGGCCATTATCTCTTCCACATTCCTATAGTTATAATGTGGTCACTGAATTGGCCATTATCTCTTCCACATTCCTATAGTTATGATGTGGTCACTGTATTGTCCATTATCTCTTCCACATTCCTATAGTTTTGTCATCAGTTGAGGAGGGCTGAAGGAGACACTGTGCATGAAGGGGCGGAGACAGTGATGTCATGGCCAGCAGCACCCAAACAGACAAACAGGAAGTCCAGCACAATGTGGAAGCAGGTCAGTCACCTTGTGTACTCATCAGCACAAAACACTACATTGGTTTTAACTTAAGAGCATATGGCTAAAGAACACCACATTGGTTGGAACTTAAGAGCATATGGCTAAAGCTTGCTTGTAATGATGCACCGCTGTAAGCATTTGGGTCAAATCTGTGTACACAGGTGCAGGTGCTGAGAGTCAGACATCTGTAGGATCTCCAGCTAAAGCCACAGGTAAGCCCTGCAACAGCACCGCTTTTCACAATATCCTGAGAAATATTCTTTGGTCACCACTATTCTGATATGTATGGCTCCGGTTGACTTCCATTCATTCAACACGTCAAAACATGTGCTCAAACTAAAACTGGTGACTCATGCCGGCAACTATTTCACTTTGATAGTAAACTACATTTTGGAACAAGATAAACAGCAAGAATGATGGCTTAAGCAATGTGGAAAAATCTCATGAAAACTGTCAGCCCCTATGACTGTGCCTATTGTTCAAATATATTAAATTAAATATGTAATGGGGCTATCCTGCTGCACAGACACCAGGTGGCGCCATTTCACGGCTTGCTTAGCTAAATAAGGCCCGAACTGCAATGCCACCCTGGTGGCCATGACATATGTAAAGTAGCCCATTATATTTATTAGAAATGAAGCGACCGTTGAATAATCTTGTACTTCTTCACCAATTATTCTTCTAATCTATCTGGTTAATTGTGTTTTTCTACTTTGTTCCTTTATTAATTGTGGTGTAATAATAAAGGTAAATTGTGGTGTAATATCAAAGGTCAGCGATAGCGGGGATACGTCACTTCTGTTGATGTTCAAACAAAATAGAGAGCTAGCTCCCTCTACCTCCCTCCCATTTAAATAAAACTCTCCTGAACACGCATCTCGTCGGTTATTAGTTGAAACACTTTATTTTGCCTTTAAGTGGGTTGCCAACCCTTGTTGGTAGCAATTGTTTTTGTGTACAGATCTTGGAGCCTAGGCTGCCTACAGACCCTACTGAAAAAAACAGCCTGACCAGCTAAAGGTGGTTTGCTGGTTGACCAGCTTGTTGACCAGCTTGTTTGACCACCATATGATGGTTGAGCAGCTAGACCAGCAAATCTCTTGCGAAAACATACCTTCAGCTGGTTTACCCACCTAACGATGGTAATTCAGCTGGTTTTGCTTGTCGTACCACCTCAAGCTGGTCATTTTAGCTGGTGTTGCTGGTCTACACTGCTGGTTTAACTGCCAGCTTATGTTGGTCAAACCAGCATGACCATCTTACACCAACAATGTCAAGCTTGGCAGGCCGGTCACCAGCATGACCATCTTGCACCAGCTGTATCCCACACGACAGGCTGGTCAAACCAGCATGACCAGCTTCCTCAGGTCACGCCAGCATATCCAGCTGGTGGTCCAACCAGCTACACCAGCAAAGACCAGCAAGAGCTGGAAGAAAACCAGCAAAGACCAGCTTAAACCAGCTAAAACCAGCTACCAGCATAAGCTGGTTTCTAGCTGTTTTTTTCAGCAGGGGAGACACATTTTTTGACGCCTACTTATGGGGTAGACAGCTAGCGGATCGTTAGGAAAGATTACTGTAGATGAATGTGATCATTTATGTTTGGGCCTGTATCGCTGATACAACCTTTAAGGTACATTTGTGAATGTAATTACTCTGACATTCGACATTAGATGACCATACATTTGAACAATGGGCACAGACTTAGGGGCGATAACCCCATTACAAATTTAATTTAACAGGAAATTACTGTAGAAAATCTTAATTTTCTAATCCATCTGATATAGGGTTTTTCTTTTTAAAACTTTGTTTCTTTATAAATTGTGGTGTATCATTAAAGGAACACGCCACCCAAAATCAGTAGTGATATATGTTCTTACCGTAACTTTCACGAGTTGAGTCGTACCTCTCCCGCGTCGGTAGGTGCACTCAAACGCTCTGTCGCGCGGCGCGAATGTGTTAGCATGTTGCTATGCTAGCGGGCTCTGCCGTGGCTGTAGAGAGAGGCACATAGCAGTATTGAAACACCTCCACGTTTTCCCTACTTAAATACAGTTGCACGAGTAGTTGATGAAAAATGTTAGGGCACACAACATGAAACGTGACGATTTTCCAAGCGAATAAACATGAGAACTATGTGTGGCGCAATAGCACTTGGGAGTACTTCGACCTAGTGTGGTAATATTATTAACACCTTGTAGATCCTATCCACCACAGAGTTTAGAATCCATGCTGGATCGACCCTCAGCCTCTCCCTCCCCTCTGAGCGAGAGAGGCACACACACTAGAGATGCGCTGATGGGCTATTATTTCAACCATAACTGCATAGCAAAACGTATCATCCATCAGCCATCCATCAGCACCAAAGTTTGTTGACCAATTTTCAAAACGGCACCTGCCCACCATCCGCTGGTTGTTTTAATGTAGGCTATATGATGCAGCGCTGCTGACGTGAGGCTAGAAAGCCCTTGCCTGTTCTAGAAAGACTGATCTAATGCAGCAAATATATTAAAAGGCAAAAGTCGTACATTGGCTAGGCCTATCCCCAGAATATCAGCAGCAAACTCAGTCTCTGTCGCGCAAAACAGTCTCCAAATAAAACGCACATCGGCCTGTTGCCTATTCTGCCAGCTTGTGACAATATATCGTCCAAAATGCTTGATTGCATTGCATTCTCCACATTTTTAGCTACATTTTCATGTACCACATCAGCATTTTTGTTCAGTGAATCTTTTGTAAATTGCTTTACAATTACCGTCGGGCCCTTGTCAGCAGACTTCGGCTTGCCTCTTGCCCTATTCACTCCTTGTCTTCCGATGTCATTTCTGAGTCATCTACAGATGTTCACCTCCCTAAATAGAACCAACTTCAACCTGTGTTATATCCTAGATGAGACTGCCTGGGTTATTTTGTTTAGATATTAGCCTATATATAAAACACATAATTGTAGCCTACCAGGCATTTAAAAGAGAGACAGAGAGTGATATGACTAAGAAATGACATCGGGCCATGGCAGTGCGAGATGTTCAGAACGTAAGAGCTAAAACTTCTACAAACTCACTAACATCCACAGCGGAAAAAGAAGGTAAGAAAAATAGTCGGAAAACTTAGATGTGTAAGGCAAGCAAGCAAGTTTGGCGGTTGTTACTAAAAATGTGAACATGCACGTTGCATTGTTGTGCGGTGGACTTTCAGAATGAATGGAGTCGGAGTTTCTTTAATATCGAGGCGTCATATTTGTCCGATGGCCTGCTATAAAATGAATTGCGATGTCTGTCTGAAAAAGACGCGCTCGTGCAGTCAAAATGAATGGGAGTCTTCAGAACAGGCTTGTCAGTCAACCTGACATAACAGTGTGTAAGTAGCCTATAATGTGAATGACTTGTTATTTTTTCAAGGATTTCTTTCTTTTTGCAAAAAATAAAGTACAATAGGCATTAATTAGTAGGCCAGGAGCATGCTGAAATGTGGCAAATTGCGTTTTTTATTACAATGATAAAATTGTAAAAGGACGTGACCGAAGCTGGCAAGCCAGGCAATAGGCCTATAGGCCCGACGGTAATTGTAAAGCAATTTACAAAAGATTCACTGAACAAAAATGCTGATGTGGTACATGAAAATGTAGCTAAAAATGTGGAGAATGCAATGCAATCAAGCATTTTGGACGACATATTGTCACAAGCTGGCAGAATAGGCAACAGGCCGATGTGCGTTTTATTTGGAGACTGTTTTGCGCGACAGAGACTGAGTTTGCTGCTGATATTCTGGGGATAGGCCTAGCCAATGTACGACTTTTGCCTTTTAATATATTTGCTGCATTAGATCAGTCTTTCTAGAACAGGCAAGGGCTTTCTAGCCTCACGTCAGCAGCGCAGATAAAATACTGTTTAACATTGTGGTGACTACAAACAAATAAAAATCACGAGAGGCTAAGTGAGGAAGATAAAAACACTGTGCGGACTCGTTACAAACAAACACGGAATCTTTGATGAAGTTTACTTTGTTTTATTTTATTGTTTAAATTCTGGGTAAAACATAGCCTATTCCATCAAAGCAGCATAGCAGACAATGGCAATGTCAGAAATAAATAAGCAATAAACTGCATTGTTCTATACAAAAAATACGGCCAACAAAAAATGTAATATATTTGCTGCATTAGATCAGTCTTTCTAGAACAGGCAAGGGCTTTCTAGCCTCACGTCAGCAGCGCTGCATCATATAGCCTACATTAAAACAACCAGCGGATGGTGGGCAGGTGCCGTTTTGAAAATTGGTCAACAAACTTTGGTGCTGATGGATGGCTGATGGATGATACGTTTTGCTATGCAGTTATGGTTGAAATAATAGCATCAGCGCATCTCTAGTGTGTGTGCCTCTCTCGCTCAGAGGGGAGGGAGAGGCTGAGGGTCGATCCAGCATGGATTCTAAACTCTGTGGTGGATAGGATCTACAATTAGGTGTTAATAATATTACCACGCTAGGTCAAAGTACTCCCAAGTGCTATTGCGCCACACATTGTAGTTCTCATGTTTATTCGCTTGGAAAATCGTCACGTTTCATGTTGTGTGCCCTAACATTTTTCATCAACTACTCGTGCAACTGTATTTAAGTAGGGAAAACGTGGAGGTGTTTCAATACTGCTATGTGCCTCTCTCTACGGCCACGGCAGAGCCCGCTAGCATAGCAACATGCTAACACATTCGCGCCGCGTGACAGAGCGTTTGAGTGCACCTACCGACGCGGGAGAGGTACGACTCAACTCGTGAAAGTTACGGTAAGAACATATATCACTACTGATTTTGGGTGGCGTGTTCCTTTAAAGTATGTTTTTGAATGCAATTACATTACACTGTAAAAAATAACATTACATCTTACTGCAGTAACACAAGTATACTTTACTTACTATAGGCTGACCTAGTGTTCTTACTAGAGTAACATTAGTAATGTGCCGAACTTGCATCAATGGGGTCTAAAACTTGAGATACACGAGTAAGCTTCACAACTCAGACCTGAGTAAACTGGACTCACGCAGTGCACACGCGCACAGTCAGCAGAGGGAGCATTCTGGATTCCACAGCCAACGGTCGGCAGTGTTACGGTGTGGCTGACTTTTGGGATGGATCATGGGAGCAGCTTCACCAGTGACTTGCTCTGTCCGGTAAGTTTACAGTATGTATTAATGTGTCAAATGTTTACAGTATAGGTTGAACTAACAGCATTTGTGCAAAACTGTACATTCGGTTTCATTAACAGCTGGGGTAATGTTAAGTTCAACTTGCTAAGTGGCCCATATATGCGCTAGCTGCTAACAGTTTGCAGCTAACTGATAGCAGCTATGCGAGTTAACATTGCCTCAGACCATGCAGAGCAGAAAACAAATATTCTAGGTATTCAAGCCCTTTGATATTTTTTGTTATCGAAGTTATGAGGAAGTGGTGGCGCCTGGGGTCTAGAACTAGGCTGTATAAATTTGCCAATAGCAGTTGTCTTCATGAGCTCTTAATGAAGTTTAGTTCTAACGTTTCTTGCTAGCATGCTAAGTTGATTCAAAACGTGTAAAGATTAAACTGTGTATGGTTTACGTCGATATTCCTACTGTATTGATAAAACAATTAGGATAATTGGACTCATAACCTTACTGACTGAGAAAGCCATGGTCTTTTATCTAAAATCTTTCGTTGTGATTTAGCAAGAGGACTTAGGTAGTAGTGTGTGGAATTTAAACAAATGTGCCGTTATTGAGGTGCAAAATGGCGTCATATAATTCCAACGTATGATTGACATTTTAAATTCTATTGTGATAAATGTACTAGGCCTGAAGCAATAGAGAAAATTCAGTTGCCAAATCATAATATTTTTAGCTTAACAGTATTAATTAGGTCTCTGGAGAAATAATTTAAATGAAAATTTAATGTGATAAACTTAATCAGCTGTTTTAGTTAAACATGGCCAATAGATGCATATGGATAATAATTTTGCCCTCTTTTTCTTTTTGCAGTTGGAAAACTGAAAATGCAGAGCAATGAACTGGACATGTAAGTTGTGCTTGTTTGGATGTGAAGTCAGAGGTCAGTTGCTCAAACACTACAGATTGAAACATGGAGGTTACACCAGAATACGACCGAAAAAAACTGCAGAGGGTGGTGAAAACTGGCCAACGTATCACCGGTTCCTCACTCCCCTCCATCAAGGCCATCCAGGGCAAGTGATGCTTGCGTAAGGCGCGCAGCATCATCAAAGACTGTTCTCACCTCAACCACAGACTGTTCACCCCACTCCCCTCTGGGAGGCGTTACAGGTCTCTGCACCCGAACCAGCAGGTTCAGAGGAAGCTTCTTCCCTGCGGCTGTCACCCTGCTGAACTCTAGCTCTGCATCCCGGTGACAACCAACCAACTAAGCCCCCGCCCGATGCCTCCTTGCCTGTGCCTGTTGAGGTGTCCACCATGACCATGGAAACCTTGACGGGGGACACCCACCACCGCGGACAATGTACATACTGTAATTACACTTATACATGGCATTTTCTACTGCTCTTCATACTATTTATCCTGCACATACACATATTTTTACTACTGTTATAATGTTACTGTTTCTGCACTACAGTACTGTTACCACACTGCACATAGCTGTATACTAGGGGTGTAAAGATTAACCGATACGTATCGGTATCCGTTTTTAACGTGTAAGATACGGCTACATCGATACGTGAAGCCCCGTATCGGAAAAAAACTGAAATGAACCAGTCATTATATCGATTTACTTGTTATGAATCGGTGCACAACCTTTTCTGCTCGCTCAGACTCATTTACGTTCCAAGCAGCGCGTTCATCCCACTTCCGGTTTTGAAACTATACGTGGCACGGAATTGTGGGTAATGGAGTTCGTTTTTGGTTACATTCATTGCCCAAAGTTGTCAAATGACCTCATTACCCATACATCTATTGCAACTTAACCAGGTGACAACTTGCACTCGGTCGGCTTTTGTTTTTCGAAATCCAGCGCGAAATGAAGCACTTATAGCATTCCTAAACAGCAACGATAGTCTGTAGAGTAGCCTTACCTTTGATGAAGGGATTTCCTTAATGTTAAATAATAATTTGACCCTTGCTGCTAAAACGATGAATACATTATTAGCCAATGATTTTGTTCATATTCACTCAGACTTGTGGCATTTTAGGTTTCTGCATTAGGTCTACTGTTGGAACAAAATAAGCCCAGAGAGTTCATTGATTTGTAGGCCTATTTTATTCTTGTAGGGTAGGCTAGGCCTATATGAGAAAAGGCCAAGAGTGTCTTAAGCACTGTTTTATTTTATTTCGGTATTGTCTTACCTCAACAAGGCTACAGCTCCATGAAAACAATCAGATATAACTCTATAAAATCTGTAAAGTCTATAAAAATGTATTTTTATGTTGTATTTGGCTGCTGTGCTTGACTGAAATGTAGACTATTCTTTTTTCATTTCAATACAGTATATGAAACAAACCTCAGTTTAGATAATCATATTCACACATTTTGTTGCCTAATTGACAACCATGATAATTGATAATATAAAATGAATGTGCACCTTGAGCAAATTATAAAAAATCTTTCAGAATGCTTTCCATTCTTGAACTGCATCGAATTGCATCGAATCGCATCGCATCGAATCGTACTGAATCGTTTTTTATAAACATGTATCTTTTCTTGTATCGAATCGTGCCCATGTATCTAGATGCGAATCGTATCGTCTTTTACATGAGAGATTCACACCCCTACTGTATACTGAACATATATGTCTATATGGTTCATACCGAATATCCATATTTATTCTGCTAATACACTGCACATATTTATACCTAATTTATATTACTCTAAACCACCTTCTGTAAACCAACTGTATACTACTGTTTACACCGCATATTTCTTATCCTGTCTATGCACCACCTGTCTTTGTATATCACATTGCATTTTTCTGCTTTTTTTGCACTTCTAGTTAGACGCAAACTGCATTTTGTTGTCTTTGTACTTGTACTCTGCAAAATGACAATAAAGTTATCTAATCTAATAGTGCCAACTATTTGTGTACATTCTGCAAGTAAACTTTACTATCCAACATAAAGTACCCTTTACAACTCAAAGTAAGGGTAACTCATTTAACAGTGGTAAATACAACTTTGTTTTTAAGTAAGCTTTACTCGAGGGCATGAAGTAAACTTTACTAGTTGGAAGTAAGTAACCAGAACTTTAAAGTCTTAAGTAAGGATAACTTCTTCTAAGTAAGCATTACTTGTAGACATCAAGTAAACATAACTTGGAAGAGAAAAGTTTTGTTTACTTAACTTATTTAAGGCAACGAGTTTCCACCCTTTTTTCAAGTAACCATTACTTATTATTTTTTACAGTGTAGATCAGGGGTCTCCAACCTTTTTGGGAATGAGGGCTACCTGAAGACCCGAAATCATATGGAGGGCTACTCATTTAAAACAAACATACCCTCACCCCTTTTTTGCGAGGGTAGTCCTCCTAAATAATAGGCCTATGTGATTTTTACTTTTAAATTATCAATATTGTGCAGGCCTATACGTCTTTATATATTAAGCAACTGTATTTTCACATTTAATATCAATAACCTATGCAACACTACCAACATTTTTGTTCAGTTTGTTCATTTCAAAGTTTGCATGGGGAATCTAATCTATTTTTTTTTTTTTTTACAAAAAAAACTATCTTTTTGTGCAATTAATAATTTGGGTTACAATTTGTACCCAATTTATACCCACCCACTATTATGAATTCAGGGGTTGTTTAAGTTCTGATTTCAGTGGACAATTCGGTTTTAACATTTCAATAGTAATCGCCCACACCACCCTAACATATGAAAACTCCTTTTTAAAGTTATTGCACACCTGAAATGATCCATGATCTGACAAAAAAGGGTAATGCACAGTCCTGCTCAGTCATGCATGCTATAACATTTTCAGCGCTATTATACGGCAGTTGCCTACGGAGGAGAAAAGGCCTGTGAGCTAAAGCAATTGTTTTTCAGTCCTTGAACAATCATGCAAGAACCGTATTTGACGAACATTGAATGGCCACAGAACTTTTGCAAAGATATGCTTCCATTGGCTACACCAGACAAGCAAGTTTTTCTACTTTACCGTCTATGCGTGCGAGCAGCGTGTATGCGCTCCGCTTCCGTTGTTGTTTAAAGATTGAATGGGAAACGGATTTGGAGCCAAAGGCTAAAATTTAACGCAGCTACAATTTGTAAGGTATCACCAATATAAATGTAATGTTACAGCTGTATGGCTACATACATTCTTAAAATGGTTCTGGTCTAGACTTAAATATCTATTGAAAACTTCACAATGGAGCGTGTTTTTAGAGCGTGATCTGCAGGCGACCTGTTGGCTATTTTTAGAAAGTGCGCTGGGGGCGCCTCATAGCCGTCCCGCGGGCTACCTGGTGCCCGCGGGCACCGTGTTGGAGACCACTGGTGTAGATCATTAGATAGCATACATTTCAACAATGGGCACAGTCTTAGGGGCTGACAGTTTTCATAAGATTTTTCCACATTGCTTAAGCCAATTTCTATCATTATTGCTGTATATCCTGTACCAAAATGTAGTTTATTATCAAAGTGAAATGGTTGCTGGCATGAATCAACGGTGTTTGAGCACATTTTCGAAGTATTGTTTTGATGTATTAAATGGAAGTCAATGGGAGCCGCAAGTCTCAGAATAGCGGTGACCAAAGAATATTTCTCAGGATAGCGTGACAGCGGTTGCGACAGTCAACACAATGAGAGGAATAACAGATCGATGATCAATAACAGCTGAAATCTTAAAACAGTAAGAGTAGTCAAACTGCAATCTCACCACAAACGGTAACAGTGCTTACATCAGCCACAGTTGTGGCACCACACCAGTATCACAGTGCTTGTATCGGCCACAGTTAGAAATCAGTGTAAAACTCTCTCCTTACAGATCAAGTGTTCAACGCTCGGAGGAAACTCATAAACGGGATTGGAGATGCTGCTCTCAAAGCTCTGCTGGATGGTCTTCAGAAACCCACCTCTGACATGGGCCCCGTCATTACGGACAGAGAGAGGAATGAGGTTCTGCAGAAGCACAGTGTGACTCAGGACCAGGTGACCCAGATAGCAAGCATAGTCGGCCCGATTCTGGCTGAGTGCTGGCAGTGTCGGCTGAGGTCCGAGTCGGCTGAAGCACAGTAAACACAGTCGGCCCGATCCTGGCTGAGTGCTGCCACTGTCGACGGAGTTTCAGGTCGGCTGAGGCACTGTCCCCTTGAATGGGCCGACACTGACACGCAGTAGTTGGGCTGATTACTGAGTGTCTTATTTGGCCCGATTGGGGTTTGATGGGCTACTGCCAGTTTTCGAATCAATCTCGGCAGACGGATTTCATACAGTGTGTGGCCCGATACTTCAGGAACGAACAATGATCAGTATTGGCGGCAAAAATGAAACATTTAGCGACAGCCGGACGCTAACGTACATGGCCCAATTCTGTAAAGTGACTGTCGGCCCATTACATGTGGAAGAGCCACGAGCAGAGCAACTGTTCAGTTTGAAACCAGCAGGACGGCTCAGGACAGCAGGACTGTCTCGTTTTGGACACTGCATGTGGTAAGTAACATGCGACTTTACCTTTACCTGTTATTGCATGTAAATCATTATTAATGTACGTAGGCTTATTATTGCAGACAAAGTTTAACAAGTAGCATAACAAGAATGGGTGTTTCAATCTAACCCCCTTGACGATGACGAAGCTAGCGGTAACATACGTTATGATTTATAGCCTACTTTGTTGGCCTAATTACCGTTAACGTCAGTGTTGGTGGTTAGTCAAAAACGTTCAGTGCTGTAACGTTAGCTATACTTGCATAATTATGTGGTTTTCAAAGAAAAGTGTGATCTAATCATTTTAGAAATAGCTTCCTTAACAGTTAACCAGTATTGCATGACTTAGAATATAGCGATTGGTAATTGGGCATTTCATCGTTATCCATCCAACTTTAGGCACTAGGCAGGCAGGACTGAGACTGTATGCCTTAAGAGAGAGTGTGTGTGTGTGTGTGAGAGGGAGAGAGAGAGCAGGGTGGGTCCTGTCCTGGTCATGTAAAGCTCATCAAAATCTGTATTTTAAGGTCGTTCTGTATTTTATACTGAGGGGTTGTTTATGATCATGTAATCATTTTGAACACATATACTTCCATTAACCTAACGTTACTGTGACTTTTTAGTACACCTCAGAATCCAGGCCACACTGACCAGAGACCTGCCTGCACTTCTTTGGATGAAGAAGGCTACCCGTGTATACATGTGTGAACCATTTCTTGTGTTGGAAAAACAGGAGACCTGAAGAGCTCTTGGTAAGTTGTACATTGATTTAATAGAATAAGTAATACGTTTTTGTTTAGATGAGCCAAATCATAGGAATCAGCTTTCATCTAGGCCTGTGTTTTGTGATGTGTCATTTTTAGATGGTTTTGGTTTGCCTCATCCATTATGTCAGCAAAGAACAGGAGTGGGCAGGAAACATGCGCTGTTGAAAACATGGCCAACCAACTGGAGCACCCACAAGGCTCTTGTGAAAGAAGTCCACAAGCCTTTGTGCTTCAGGTCTGTATGTGTTGACAAATATGTCTTGCTCTTGGTGATTGTCATTAGTAATATATCAGCATTTAACAATCACACAATGTCAATGTTGCCCAAAATAACTACCAGGGAGGTGTTACCAAGACAGCTGCAGAGTGGCAAGACTGGGCTTTAGTAATATTTTGTCAGACAGTAAAGGATAAATAGTTTAATGATTTTTTTCTTTTCTTTTGAAATGACATGCTGTCCATGCATCTCAAATTGAAGGATGGATGGAAAGAACTCTTTGATCAACCCCCACAGAGAGCTGAGGTGGCTATCTGTAAGTATATTTGAGGGGACAAACAGAACTTCTCTGACAGATGACATGTTGAAATCTTGCTTTAGACCTCATAATGATCTTATAATATTATTTTATACCTAAATGCAGTTTGGAGACACCCCCGGCTGGTAGTGCTGCTGAAACTGGTGGAGGAAACAATGAAGCGGCAACAGAAAGAGAAGGCAGGTGGCAAAGGTTGCTGCTATTGAAAAATACTTTGAGAGTGAGTATGTGTGCATGTATGTAGCTGGGTAGGTCATGGTACATGGTACAAAAATACAGAATTTAAAGCACTAGCACAACACTTAACTCACAACCCACAACTACTGACAATGGAATTACTCTTTTAGAGTGAGTGAGTGAGGGAGAGAGATAGAATATTTCTGTAAATGTTTAGAATAATTTATTTCTTTGAATCATTATACAGTTTTAAAATGTTTAATTGTTTGTGTTTTTGTATATGAAAGATGTCGATTGTTGTAGATAAAAGTAGATTGTATATCTTAACTTGTTTAATTTCTAAAGTGTATATATGTAAAAGCTTGTATAATTTTGAAATGTTTGTTTTATTTGCAAGGTTGTGTTTGTCAAACTTGTTAATTGTGCTTTTAATTACTAGTTCTGGATTTGTGTTTATTTTCAAGTACTTTTGGTAGTTAATGGGCCACATGTGGCCCGGGGACCCAGCCGACATTCAGCCAACACTCAGTCAGATCAGTTTTATAGTGCGTGGGCCAGTACAGGCCCAGAGGCCCAGCCGACACTCAGCCAACACTCAGTCAGATCAGTTTTATAGTGCGTGGGCCAGTACAGGCCCAGAGGCCCAGCCGACACTCAGCCAACACTCAGTTATAGTGTGTGGGCCAGACCTGGGCCAACAGAATGCATGACAGTCATTTCACAGTGTGTGGGCCACACCTGGGCCAACAGAAACAATAAGAGTAATTTCACAGTGTGTGGGCCACACCTGGGCCAACAGTTCCAATAAGAGTCATTTTACAGTGTGTGGGCCAGACCTGGGCCAACAGAAACAATGAGAGTCATTTTGCAGTGTGTGGGCCACATCTGGGCCAGAGGAAATTCTTTGTGTCAGTTATCAGTAACTGGGCCATTGTTGGGCCGGAGGCCCAGCCAGAACTGGGCCAACACTCACAAAACCCTGAGGCAAGGTAGTGGGCCAGAGGTGGGCCGGTCAAATTTTGCTATCTGGGGACCTGCCTGGTTGACATGGTGTGGAAGAAGGGTGAACGGGCCTGTGAGACATTTCTCTCCCTCCTTAAAGACGTGGAGCCTGGTGTCTATGGTGAGTGCCCAGTGTAATGGATGACCATTATGGCTAACCAAGCCTCCAGTGAACATGTTTACATAGTGCTGCAGAGGGGTGAACTTGGCCTCTATGGTGAGTTGGGTTTGTAGACACCTCAGTGGTCAATGGAAGTCTGGTTTAATAGCTGCCCATTATGAGTAACCAATCACCAGGAGAAAATGTTGTCTAGTGGGAAAAGCACAACACATCCTGCTAGAATATAATATCATATCAAGTCATTTTTATTGTAGAAAATGTGGTCTAGTGGGAAAAGCACAACACATCCTGCTAGAATATAATATCATATAGAGTCATTTTTATTGTAGAAAATGTGGTCTAGTGGGAAAAGCACAACACATCACTGTGATCCACATACAATGGAACATTTATTGTAGAAATAATATTTTGTTTTTGTTATGAAAATATGTTATTATTTGTGTAATGGAGCTGGCCCACTGATTTCTAATCATAAGGGGTGTTTTTAAGAGACATTGGCATCAGCCATAAATACCTGTAAGAAATATAAGACACATAGAGGGGAGCAGATAAAATACTGTTTAACATTGTGGTGACTACAAACAAATAAAAATCACGAGAGGCTAAGTGAGGAAGATAAAAACACTGTGCGGACTCGTTACAAACAAACACGGAATCTTTGATGAAGTTTACTTTGTTTTATTTTATTGTTTAAATTCTGGGTAAAACATATTCCATCAAAACAGCATAGCAGACAATGGCAATGTCAGAAATAAATAAGCAATAAACTGCATTGTTCTATACAAAAAATACGGCCAACAAAAAATGTGCTCTCCCTACTCACCCCCTCTCCATACAGACGTACCTATGCCCAGGTAGATATATACATTCATTCATTACACCACCTATGCCCTCGTGACATTGATGCCAAATTAGTAAAAAAAGGTACCAATACAGAAGCCACACACATACAGGAATTACTATAAACATAATATTAACATTTCTATTTGTAATACTGTTTCAGACCAACACCAAATGATCCACAATCTTAAGGAGTGGATCTGCTCGCAGTATAAGACAGTGCAGGAATACACATCCCGAATTGGAGAGGATGTGCTGTTGACTGACCGCTACACTGACCTGCTGATAGTCCAGCAACACAGAAAGCAGAAAGAGAAAGAGGAGGAGATTCGTTTCAGAGGAGCGAGTCTCTTCAGTGTCAGGGAGGCATATCAAAGCACCACTGTGGACCAGTTCTTCAGCCCTAATGACCGTGGAGACATAACTAAAGCAGTCATTCTTCAGGGCCACTCTGGACATGGCAAATCCTTTATGGCACAGAAGATCATGTTGGACTGGGCATCAGGCAACCTCTACCAGGATCGATTTGAACTTATTTTACACCTGAGATGTAAAGAACTGAACCAGGTGTCCAGAGAGAGGAATGACAGGTGTGTGGTGGATCTTGTGAGCTACAATAAGACATTTACCCCACTGATCTCACAGAAACTAAAGGACTCACCACAGAAGGTGCTCTTCCTCGTAGATGGATTTGATGAACTGCGATTCACAAATGAAATCAATGACTCACTTGTCATTTGTCAAGACCCTTTCACACCAGCTCCTGTTGAGGCCATTCTGAGTGCTTTATTGAAGGGTACAATCCTGGACGATTGTTTCCTGCTGGTCACCACCAGGCCCACTGCTGCAGACACACTGAGCAAACTGCTCAAACACCCTCTGCGTTTCACTGAGACTCTGGGTTTCTCTGAGAAGGGGGTGCAGGAGTACTTCCAGAGGTTCTGTCAAGATCAGCAGGTAGCAGAGAAGGCATTGAGGAGTGTGAAGGCAACTGGAACACTCTTCTCTTCCTGCTCCATTCCGGTCATCTGCTGGATTGTCTGCACAGTTTTCCGGGAGCAGCTAAAAGAAAATGCTGAAATGGCTGAGCTGGAAACAACCACCTCCATATTTGTCCACTTTGTGTCCACTCTGCTGGAGCATCACTGCCAGGGTTTGAGTCAACCTGTCCCTACTCTGCTGAGGAGCCTGGGCCAGCTGGCAGAGAGAGGGATGCTGGAGCAGCAGGTCCTGTTTGAGAAGGGAAGTGTGTTGAGTACAGTCTCAGATCCAGCCAGTGTTCCCTTCCTGTGCAAATTCCTCCTGAAGAAGAAAGTCTGCCTGGAGGAAATGTTCAGTTTCATGCATCTCAGCTTTCAGGAGTTCTTTACTGCACTCTACTACACCTCAGACCAGAATGAGGAGAAAGTCAAAGAGCTGCTCGGTTCTGTCAAGGAATATGACGGCAAGTCCTATGTCCTACCCGTCATCCAGTTTCTCTTTGGCCTCTCAAATAAGGAGGTGGTTCAAGACCTGAAGAAACATGAGCTGCCTTCCACTCCTTCCATTCGAGAAAAGCTGGAAATGTGGATTCTTGAACTCATTGAAAAAAGTAAAGATTCAAAGAAACGTAATGAATTGCTGTTCATTCTCCACTGTCTCTATGAGCTCCATGAGGAGGAGTTTGTGAGGAGAGCCATGGAGGTTTGGGGTAAGATAACCTTTGCTTCCATTCCCCTGACGACGACAGACTGCTCAGTGCTGCTGTACTGCCTGCAGCGCTGCCCGACCATCAGAAGCCTGGAGCTCTGGGAGTGCAACATCACAGCAGAGAAGCTGAGGATGCTGCAACCTGCACTGAGCAGGTGTGAGGAGCTGGGGTGAGTGTGTGTGTGTATGTGGAATACAAACAAATGTAGCCACATAAATAAACACTTTAGATATATTAAAGTTCAGTTTGATTTCCTATTAAAACAGCCTACCAGTCACATTCATATGGAAGCTTAAAGCCGACATTGTCTTCAGTGCTGGTTGACTATGTGTTTGTGTTTTTGCAGGTTAGTTGTTGAGGAGCTGTCCGATGCTGATGTGAATGATCTGATCTCAGCTCTGGGGAAAGGAAAGATCCTGAGTGGACTAGGGTAAGAACTGTATTCATATGAACACTTATGAACACTTTCACTTGTTTATTTGTGTTTCTTGTGTATTGAAAGAGTGAGTGTGTTTGAAGGAAAATGTTTACAGTCAGAAAGCCAAAATTGAAGATCTCAGTGTTTGGCATATGTAAGTAAGAATGATGTCAATTTTAGTTGATACTAATGGTTTGTGATTTGTTAGTGATTTTGGTTTTGACGATTAATAGGCTTAGTTGTAGATTGGCCGCTGTGTGAAATCCCCTACCTATAGCACTTCTGTGTGTATTTGAAATCGTTTTGGTACCCATGTGTAGACACATTGGAAGAGAAGAGCCGTTAGATGGAAGGAATGCACTATCCTGACTGTGCTTGCGTGCTTACTCAGTGAGAATTATGCTTTAGGAAAGTATAATATTACAGAACTTTTGTTTATTGCTTATTCATTTGGAAACTGGATTCACATTGCTCTAGATCAGTGGTCACCAACCTTTTTGAGCCCAAGATCCCTAACCTCGCCCTGAACAAAGGCAAGATCTACCTTGAAGCGTCAAAAGAAAATCAAAGCTAAAATACTTCCAATTTAAGGCCTTTTATTTAGGCAAATGTATCAGGTCAAAAATATCACATCCTCCAC
Organism: Alosa pseudoharengus; assembly: GCF_046254945.1. Lineage (NCBI taxonomy): Eukaryota > Metazoa > Chordata > Actinopteri > Clupeiformes > Clupeidae > Alosa > Alosa pseudoharengus. Next base: position 5,256,638 of record NW_027468674.1, read on the forward strand.
CCCCTTATACAGGCGTCAATGAGATAACAACACTTTAACATAGTCTTTACTTACATGATTTTGGTTTTGATTTTCTAATTGGAGTAAGTGTTTGTGAGAAATTGTGACAATACGTCATGATAAATTTGATGTTTGATCGCTGTTTTGGTATGAAGCATCTTTCACGTAATTAATGCGTACTCTAGAAAGTGAAAGTAACCTAAGCATAGGCCTACAATGCACTCCGTGTCTGTGCACGTCCGCAATCGATTACATTCTTGAAATGGAGAACAAATTCCTGATCGCTAAACTTTTGTTTTTTATTTTCTGTCAGTTAGCAGTTGATAGAAGCACCTAACATAATTTGACTTCAGCGGTGACAAGTCCTGTTGCGAGAGAGAGAGAGAGAGAGAGAGAGAGAGCGCACCTGCAAAGTGGTGCTGTGCGCGTGTGTGTGTCTGCATGGGGTTATGTTCGGTTCAAGTCAGAAGTTGGTTCGTCCGGTCCCGCATTCACGCTGCTCGTTTAATAGATTAACGTTATCAGACAGCACTGTAAATGTATGCAGGAATTTCTCGCATTATGATGGCTAGGTCTTGAATAAATCATGCGCTATCCTATCCCACGCTGAAATGTAGGCTACGCCCTGCAAATTTTGGCGAACATGTGGGAATTTGGTGACTGTTTTTAATTGTCCTGTTATTCTCGGGATCTACTGAGCAAGTCCTAAAGATCTACATGTCGATCGCGATCGACGGGTTGGCGACCACTGCTCTAGATAAATATATTTTACTGATTTTACGTTTTGCACACATTCATTACTTTCCACAATTGGTCCGGGATTGACACCAATGCTGGATCTTGTAGGAACAGAAATTTGTCTAGAGAAATGAAGTCTCAGCCAGCCGGGAGTCAGAAATCTCAGAGAGCTTTATTCACGAATATCCGGAGACATAAGTTGTGTTGCTAACAGACACAGTCTGATGTTACAAACAAGGAAACACTTTTTATACCCTCAGGACAAACCAGACAAGACATGACATCTCCATTAATGGTACGCAAACCATTTTACGACCTGGTTACTCAAGCAGTTGACCATATCTATAATGTTGTATCCCCTAACGACCGACATCTATGGAATCCACTCAAGATTGACCCCAAGACAGTAAATAAGGTCTTAGGTGCCAGCCGGAGCAGAGGCCGTCCTTCTCTAAGGCACAAGCAGCATGGTTGCACAAACACCTTGAACATGCCATTCCACAGAATCTCATAAATCTCCCCTTCACTTTCTGCTTACAGCAGCATCTCCCTCTTTAACATGTTCACAGAGCACACCAAAAGAGTAAATGGTTGACACCTTTAAGGCCAAAATTTTTTACTGCAATCTGCTGCCATAACAGATATTAGGGGCAGCCATAGAATTTATAGAACTGTATACAGTCTATGGGGCAACATAAAAACTAAAATATAACAAAGTACCAGTTCTTGGGGTATTCTCTATAAAAAGACATATGACAAGGTGTTAAAGGGTACTGAGAAAGTTCACCTTTCTAGGAAGGAGGCAAACCACTTCAGAGCAGTGCCTCGAATGTAGTGTAGTGACGAATGTAGTGATCCACAGTATCAAAAGCTGCGCTGAGCTACAACAACATTAACAACGGTTGTTTGTGACTCTGACAAGTGTTGCAGGGACAGAGGAATTAGTCAATAGTTTTGGTTATGACTACACCACCTGGGTGGGGGGCACATGATGCTTTATAACTTTATAACTTCATAGACCAGAATGTATTACTGAGTCTTAAATAAAATCACAAACCACAACCCAGAGGGGAGGCCACAGCAACCGACACTGACACAGATGGAAAACACATAATTACCATGTGACCGGGCGCATAGATGCCGTCACGGTAGCGATGCGCTACCTATTCCTTCTCTCAAAGACTGAGTACAAATGTTGCCTTTATGTGTTTGTCTAGTGTGTCAATGTGTTCCGTTAATCCTCATACTGTTTTCACATCATCTGTTGACCTAGTCATTCATCAAAACCCCCACAGCAATCCCGTAGCTTTCTAGTGCACAGTTAACATCCAAAACTACGGTGATTTAATATGCTATAGCTACAACCATCATTACATCTCTTACTGTTTAAAACCACACCATTTACTTCACAATCATGACCGGTTACAATAATCACGCAACACTAGGGATGGGTCGCTCGACACACAGTCCCGACACACGTCTCGAGCTTGCGAAACACTAGTGCTTCGAAACACCGCTTCGGAGCCTATCTTGAAATGAGGTTGTCACGTGACCTATTGAAACGAAGCTTCGTTACCTCACTGATACGTCATGCAGGTCTCAAAACACAGCACAGACTCACCCAAATAGGTAAACTGTTAATGCATTAAATAATTATATACATAATGTCTAACATAAGTCTGTGTATCCCCCATCTTCATGCTCTGGCCAGTATATATCAGGCTCTTATGGGCACATCTGTTCCACATGAATGTAACTTTAGCCAGTATGCTAGGCTATATGTAGCCTACATTAGTAGCCTAAACAACGTCAAGAATAGTGCCTATGAAGGAGCTTTTAGCTCGGTTGACTGCACGCTCGACTCCCGATCCGGGATGATAGCCTACTGTTCGCGGGTTCAAGTCCGACGGGTGCAGGCAGATACTAAAGTTCATATTTTTAAACGTACATTTTCCAAAGCTGGTGATGTCTTCCGTAAAAAGAGCCGATTAAGCGCCAGCACAGCAGAATAAATCATATTCTGAAATAAAAACATTTGTATTCGAGTATTCGTGCATTTCTGCAAATTCATGCATGTCTGTAATGTTGGTGTAGGGATTTTTATTGACCACCAGATGGCGTTGTGGAGTAGTGTGTCAAAAGCTTCGAAGCATCAAACCAGTTTGGTTGTAGAAGCGCCACTGTTTCAAAAGCCTCGCTTGGCACATCCCTACGCAACACATATCTTTGTTCATTACGTGTCTGTTTATTTAGCTTAAAGGTAACATAGTTTCACATACCATCTCTGTCTTACCGGCGTCTTCTGTTTGTTTGTTTAAAGGAATGTTTGCCGCGATTGTCAAGCTTAAATGTTTTGAAATGACGCTATGACTTCCGGGTCAATAGGAAGTGACCCGGAGTTTTGTTTATGAATTTATTAGCTGCTAATTTATATTGTGGCTTTACCAAATGTTAGCCTGAGTCATATAAATAATATTCTTTAAATTCTAGTGTTGTAGATATGTGCATTTTGGCTGTTTTAAGCTGTTATTGTCTACTCGCCTGAGCCACCCCTGTAATGTACTGTGGTGTTGGTATGTGCCAATTTCAGGGTGCGCTGCAGGCCTATATAGACCAACCGCTTCAGTCTGTCTTGGGAGCCAGAGTTGAGGACATAAGTCTGTTATATGCTCTAGTGACAAAGTGACTTGTTTCAAAGTCTGTTCGAAGCAGCTGCATAATTGTATTTTGATACATTTTTTTGACTCATGTCAATTTTCTTTATTTTTCTAAAAGTATTTTGTTTTCTTTAATTTTGTTACATTTTATTGCCTTTTTGGCCTTAATTGGGAGAAACAATAAAATTCCCATCTTTTTTCAACATCTCCGACTTCTCCCGAGTGTTCTACACCTGCTCACGACTTCTCTTTCGCATCTACCCTCAACATACCATAATTACCATAAGTACCATAATAACCCGCATCCACACATACATACTATATACAGAATTACCATAAGTACCATAATAACCCGCATCCACACATACATACTACGTATACAGCAACCAACACTGACACAGATGGAAAACACAGGACCATAATTACCATAAGTACCATAATAACCCGCATCCACACATACATACTATATACAGAATTACCATGAGTACCATAATAACCCGCATCCACACACACATACTATATACAGCAACCAGCAGGGCTGCACAGCAGCTAGAGCACAGTGCCTGTGGACCAGTGGTCAGCTCTTTAATGGACCAGTGGTCAGCTCTTTAAGGTATGGGAAGTGGAGCAGGACAGAGTCTGACCACTGGCAGCAGGAAGGGGTCCGCAGGATACACACCACATGCCAAAACCACTCTGCAATCCAAAGTAAAGACACCCGGAGTGTGCTACAGCACTACACAGTGCTAAGGCAAAAGTGAGGAGACTCCACCACCTGGGGGTCAGCCTGCCGCTTACTTGGGCCCCACTGCTCCTGTCATATAAGAGAGAGAGGAGACACTGTGGTCAGCACAATCATGTGAAGCACAGAGTTATAGCCCGTCTACAACTACACTACAATGGCCAGTTAGCTTTTAGCAGTGGAGCTTAAGGGCCAATTAGCTTTTAGCAGTTGAGCTGAAGGGCCAATTAGCTTTTAGCAGTGGAGCTGAAGTACTAAAACGTAGCATAGTATAGCCTTCACACATTTGCGCTCGTCTAAGTATAAGTATATATACTCTTTTGATCCCGTGAAGGAAATTTGGTGCATTTATCCCAATCTGTGAATTAGTGAAACACACTCAGCACACTGTGAACACACGGTGAGGTGAAGCACACACTAATCCCGGCGCAGTGAGCTGCCTGCAACAACAGCAGCGCTCTGGGAGCAGTGAGGGGTTAGGTGCCTTGCTCAAGGGCACTTCAGCCGTGCCTACTGGTCGGGGTTCGAACCGGCAACCCTCCGGTTACAAGTCCGAAGCGCTAACCAGTAGGCCTAGGCCACGGCTGCCCCAAAAAGACGTGCACCGTTCCTGGAGTCGCTGCAATACCGGGTCGATGCATGAAGCGGACAGAGCAAGCCCCTCTTCCGTCTCCCTGTTCCAAAAATCAGATTAATATATGGTCCTCGGGTAGAGGACATATCAGATATTAAACTGATAAGAACAGATACTACACTTGATCTTAGCCAAAAGGCCGAGAAGCGATGAAGGGCCAATTAGATTTTAGCAGTGGAGCTGAAGGGCCAATTAGCTTTTAGCTGAAGGGCGGGTCCTCCTTCCATTACTCTCGCTGGAACATAAAACAGTGGCACCATCTTGGTCACAT
>NW_027468674.1:5266679-5326679 GCF_046254945.1 Alosa pseudoharengus
AAATGGCAGAGATGAAATATGAAATTATCATTAGTACAATAACTAGAATGCAACAAGACAATTTAGCATTATGAAAAAAAAAATATGAATTAACCACAGGTATGGGATGCTAAATCATATTTTGGGATAAATGAGGCCAAATATTAAACATAATTTAAATTCAATGTGAAACAAACACACAGCTTTTCAAATTACAACTCTATTCCATCTATTTTCAGTAATACTGTATTCACAAACCCACTCTCATTCAGTGGCAAACACTACACTCTAGTGGTCATACTGAGGTACTGCATCTAAAACCACGGGAACAGCATAATGGGCATCGACACTTTGCTAAACCTGCCAATGACTAAAAATACAAAAATATGCACAAAGCATATAATTCACTGAGCGATATCGGCTACCTGCATAAATTGTCAGCAAACACAAAGTGTTGGGCAGACAGGGCATGTTATCTGGTCTGCATGAACAAAATCAAAATACAGTCACATGGTATTGAAATCCATGTTTCAGTTCCTGAGACAACAGTGAGTAAATGTTATAAGGAAGTTGAAATGGTCACACAAATGTGATTCCTTTTTGCTGTTTATTTTATTAGAGTCATGTTATGAGTTATACATAATTAAAATCATGATTTTATTTAGCTCAGGTCAGGTTACTTCACACTTTGTAGACCACCACATGACATACAACACACAAACCATTAAGCACAAAACATATAAAACAGACCGTAGAACAAGTTGCTGAGTAAACATTACAAGGAAGTTGAAATGGTCACACAAATGTGATTCCTTTTTGCTGTTGATGTTATTATAGAGTTTTAATGAGTTATACCGAATTATAATCATGATTTTATTTTATAATGGACCCCACCTGCAGCAGCAGTCTGTGATTACAGCATGAAGAGACCAAATAAAAGCTACTGCTCTCGTCTATTGAGGATCTCACCTTTAATATGGGAACTGATTAACTCTGTGATGTGTGTGTGTGTGTGTGTGTGTGTGTGTGTGATAAACTCTCTCTGGTTCTTAAACCCACAGGAAGCGCTGCTGTAAAGCCACTGAGAAGTGCACTGAGTTTAAGGACAGAAACCTCAGCTGTAATGAACTGTGGGAGATTAGAGTGGAGTCCTACACTGAGAAAAGAGGAGAGGAGAGTGAGGAAGAGGAGGATGAGGAAGAGGAGTGTGGGGAAGAGGAGAGTGGGGAAGAAGGGGATGAGGAAGAGGAGTGTGGGAAAGAGGGGGAGGAGGAAGAGGATGGTGAGGAAGAGGAGAGTGAGGAAGAGGGGGATGAGGAGTGTGGGGAAGAGGAGGATGAGGAAGAGGAGGGTGAGGAAGAGGAGTGTGGGGAAGAGGGGTATGAGGAAGAGGAGGGTGAGGAACATGAGAGTGAGGAAGAGGGGGGTGAGGAAGAGGAGGGTGAGGAAGAGGAGAGTGAGGAAGAGGGGGATGAGGAGTGTGGGGAAGAGGAGGATGAGGAAGAGGAGGGTGAGGAAGAGGAGAGTGGGGAAGAGGAGGGTGAAGGAGGCTCTGGGGTAAATGGAAGAGAGAGGGAGGGATCTTCCTCACGTCTCCAAACTGATGAAGAGATGGCAGCAGAAGAGCGAGCTGCAGCAGTCCAACAGAAGAAGAAAAAGAAGAATGTGTTTTAATTTGATCTGTCATCCAAGGACTGAGAGTGTTGGATTCAGAACTTTAGATTTGTATGTCCCAGCACTGAGAGTGTTGGATTCAGAACTTTAGATTTGTATGTCACAGCACTGAGAGTGTTGGATTCAGAACTTTAGATTTGTACTGTATGTCCCAGAGCTGAGAGTATTGGATTCAGAACTTTAGATTTGTATGTCACAGCACTGAGAGTGTTGGATTCAGAACTTTAGATTTGTATGTCACAGCACTGAGAGTGTTGGATTCAGAACTTTAGATTTGTATGTCCCAGCACTGAGAGTGTTGGATTCAGAACTTTAGATTTGTATGTCCCAGCACTGAGAGTATTGGATTCAGAACTTTACATTTGTATGTCACAGCACTGAGAGTATTGGATTCAGAACTTTAGATTTGTATGTCCCAGAGCTGAGAGTGTTGGATTCAGAGCTTTAGATTTGTATGTCCCAGCACTGAGAGTGTTGGATTCAGAACTTTAGATTTGTATGTCCCAGAGCTGAGAGTATTGGATTCAGAACTTTAGATTTGTATGTCCCAGAGCTGAGAGTGTTGGATTCAGAACTTTAGATTTGTATGTCACAGCACTGAGAGTGTTGGATTCAGAACTTTAGATTTGTATGTCACAGCACTGAGAGTGTTGGATTCAGAACTTTAGATTTGTATGATCATGATTAGTTTATGTCCTGATGTTTCTGTTCTCTATTGTCTTGAGACCATCTCTCCACTCCGTTACATATTCCATATGTAGGGCGGAATGACCCCCCACCTGCCAAGGACCGTGGACAGGCTTTAAGACACACCAGCTCGCCCGGACACGCCCACACCCGAACCTATAAAACACCTGTGTTGGCGTGTAATCACTGATTGTTTGATCTCCGCTGTTACGTGTCGGAAGGTTTGTGTGCAAGTCGGACTACAGCTTTCAGTCCACTTACCTTGGACGTCTGTCTACGGGCAGCCTCCCTGGATTGCTGTAGCCTTTCCATTCTCCTCCTTGGCTTGAAGGTTGTGAAATCCCTCTGCAATGTATTGTGCACGTAACCCGTGGCTCACGCGTTGTTGGGGAATCCTTGCTTGGCAGGCTTCGGTCAGCTATAAGCAAGTGAACTATCCTTTCCAGCTTCTTAAGCCGGTGTCCGGCTCTCGGCGGTGTGATGTTGCGTCCACGCAGGAGTCTATCTGCAGGAGCCCTGCAGCTTGGTGCTCCGGTCACTGGGAACTGCAGCGCTGTTTCCTGAGCCCACGGGTAGCTTTGGCCTCCTCGCTATTCACGCTGACCTGAACAAGCGGCCAGCGGCGTCGCTCATTCCCCACCTACCAAGCGACTGCTGCACCTTTTCGTCTGATGCATCCACAGTGGCTCTTCGCCCCAACCCAGCCTTTCTACCCAACGTCCTGACTGACCTCCACCTGTCCCAGTCAGTGAAGCTGCGCTCTCTCCCGGCCTCGGCAGCAGATCAGCTGGCCATTTGCCCGGTCTGGGCTCTGTCTGAGTACATGCGGCATACTCGGCCTCTACGGAGGTCAGGCAGGCTCTTCGTATGCTTTGACCCTGGGTGCTGGGGACAGCCTCTGTGGAAATCCCAGCTGTCCCATTGGGTTGTGGACACCATCCAGGAGGCCTACACTCTTTCGGACGCACCTGCCCCTCCGGGGTTGGGGCACATTCGACGCGTGGCATGGCTGCTTCCTGGGCCCTATGGCGGGGAGCCTCTCTCTCTCTCTCCGCCATATGCGTGCAGGCCACTTGGTCTTCTCGCTCCACATTCTCCAGAGTCTACTGTCACGCCCGGCTTTGCTCACTCCACCTTTGATATAATCTGTTTGGGCGCTCTCTCTCCCCCCAGTCTGAAGGGGGAGCTGTCTGTGTTCAGTCCATCTGTAGACAGCAGCTGATTGGCGGGACTGTTTAAAAACATCTCCTGCAGTTGTCCACTCTCTGCCATACACAGCTCTGCTCTGCTCTGCGCAGTGCGTCTGCTCTGCTCCACTGGGCTTTGCTCTGGCCTCCATGCTGGCGGCAGCACCATCCTTTTTGCCTTTTTGCATTCACATAGTCTACACTTTACTGATCTGCACTACACATAGTCTACACTTTACTGATCTGCACTACACATAGTCTACACTTTACTGATCTGCATTACACACAGTCTACACTTTACTGATCTGCACTACACATAGTCTACACTTTACTGATCTGCACTACACTTTTGATTAGCTCTCTCTTGCTTCTCATTTACTGACTTGATACACTTATTTATGTAAATTATGTTTTCATGGTATAAGTTAATGTTTTAATAAATGACTTTGGATTTAACGTAACAAGCGGTGTGGTCTCCCCTGTGTCATTGCTACTGTGAGCAGGTAGTTCTGACACTACTGTCTGAATGTGGCAGCCAGCCCCTCTTCCCAGCGTGTGCTAGCCGTGGCTCCGCAGTAAAGCTGAGAGCCCCCTTCCCTTGGTTGGCTTGCGTCTTGCGGGCCAACCTGGGTGGCCCCTGGTCACAGTGCTGGCCCTTGCGCCTGGCGGGGCCCTGTTCTGTGTTCAGGGTTGGGTCTTGCGTCTTGCGGACCAACCCGGGCTACCCATCTGCCCTCGGGCTTGGCCTTGCGTCTTGCTGAGCATCGTCCCGATCAGCATGAACATAGTGTACATTTGGACATAGTTTGTTGATGGCAAAATGGTGTTTTGGGTGTGGGGGGCCACAATTAGTGGGGGGCCCTTAATACATCTGGGCCCAGGGGCCCGAAAGTTCATAATCCGCTCATGATGGTTATGGTAATAGTGTTTATATATGGTTTGTAGAATGGGGCAGAAACAGTGAACCATGGGAAGTCTAGTAGTATGCAAACAAGATTTGCTGATCATATAAACTGCTTAAATCCAGCTTGCTCCAAAACAAATAAAAATGTGTGAATGCTGCAATAATAGATAACCAGTTAGAATTAAAAGTGATTTTGCTTAGACTTAAATGTTTTGTTAAAATGTTTTGTTTAAGATAAGTGTGTTATGTTTAAATGAAATATGTTTTGAACAAGTGTAAGAAAAATACATACTAATAAAATAATAATCATTAAATAATCAAACTGTATGGGAGATCAGTGAGTTGAGCAAAGACATACTAGCAGTACAAAATTGGCAAGTGTGGGGTCAACAAGAAGTCACCAGACAGAGGAACAAGAAATAGGGAACCATTCCCTCATGGCAGGATGAGATAAGCTCAAGCTAGGCCGTACAGCTCCAACAGGTACAGAGAGAGAGGGACCCCCCTTGAAAAATGAAAACAGAGACATCGCAGATCGGGAAAGAGGAACAAGGGCGAGATGGAGACCCCCCCCCACACACACACACAGTGTGGGATAGCAGGCGTTTACATTTTTTAAACAGCTGTTTTATTTGTATTGTACTTAATAAAGCCAAAACCCTAACCATTGTTTAGGGGTTTGTTAAAACATACTGAACATACTGTCCAGAGTTATTTTCGTGTTTTATTGCTTCCCCTGTGTCATTGAGAAGATCGAGGCATCAGCCTACAGATGTGACCAGCGCAAGGCGCTGCCTGATGCACACGCGTCCAGCTCTGCGGGGCCAATGGTGGCGCTTGCTCCAATTTCTGCCTCCCTTTTTTCGCCAATCACCTCGCAGCGACTGCTCATTTCTTACCAATGGAATATTCGCTGCTTCATTTCCTGCCAATCAAACGCCGCACCGGCTCTTCCATTTCTGACCACTCATGTCATCCAGCGCGGTCTGTCATCTCTACGAATCACGGATCCAAGGTAGGCTAGGGCATTTTTTCTATTTTTTATGAATTATTAAATTTATTTAGTTTAGTAATTAGTTACATTTCTCAAACTAAGACTATGGGACAGTGGTGGTATGCTGCAGAGTTTGTGAGTGTCATTAACTAGCATTAGTATAACTGTTAACGTAAGGTAAATTATGTTGTTGACGTTAGCTTGTTGTTGACGTTAGCTTGCTGTCTATGGATGGTTAGAACTAGCCAACATTAACGTTAGACAGCTTCTTTTTGTTCTAATGTCTCGCCTTCTCACATTTTCTCACAATTTGCCAGACTGTCAGATATTTAACGTTGGCTCAACAACGTGTGAGTGAGTAGTCATATCACAATGTAGCCTACGATTGCAAAGTTGTTATGATAACGTTATAGGCTTATCTATCATACGTTGTTAAGATAGTTTATAATGTTGACAGTCATATCATAATTGTAATTAAGAAGTTGTTACAATTGTGCTCTGTTTAAAAGATGGCATCAATGAAGAAAAGAAGACATCGTGCAAGGAGTGGTATGCCAGACTTATGCCAACACAGGGACCTGGCCCGCCCTAAGGTGAAAAAGTGGCATGGCCTCTATTAAAAGGTTAGTTTACAGTACTCTGTGTTCTGTAGGCTATTGTGTTAACAGACTCACTGGGTCAATAGGACAAGTGAGCTAATAACCAATGAATGAAAACCAGTGTAATTGACCTGTCTTGTGTCTTAGTATGCACAGTATGTATGTCTGTGTTACAGATTGAGAAATGTCCGGCGCAGCTTAGGGGCCAGACATCACTTTTTATGGGTCAGGGTCAGCAGACATGTGCATGTGGTTTCCACTCTGCTTATCCGACAGCAGTATTGATATCTTTGGTGATGATTTAAAGTGATTATTTTTAATTCCTCAGCCTAAAAGTGCAACACCAGCTCTCAAGGCCACGGGTGTCACACCATCAGGTTCAGGTCTGACCGCGCATAATGCCACAGGTGTCACACCAGGAACTCCCTTCCGCTGCTTCACCTGGACCATCAGGCACCTCCCCTTTCAAGCCCTTGAAAGTGCTTGATAAACTGGTGAGTCAAGTCCTGCCAAACAATTTTATTGTATTATTTTCACACCTGCCTAATATACTTTTAATACTTTGTATTAACATTTTACCTTTACGATCTGGTTTTACTTTGCTTTGGTCAGTGATACTCAATATTTTATTCCTTTTCAGTTAGGTAAAAAACTTGTATGTCTCATAGCATCCATCTGTCACCACCAACACCATCTCTGCTACACCCCAGCCCTCATCTTCCCAGCCTCTTTTTTCTACCCCTGTGACCTGATCGCTTGTAGCACAGATGTACTCTGAACCTTCAAGTCCTGTGAGTGTTTTCTTTATTGTGTAAAGTAGAGTGATTCTAACATTATTCATCTCTTTATTTGCTCTCGTTGTCTCTCACACACACACACAGACATACAGTCACTCACTTTCTTTGTGTGTGATAGATAGATAGATAGATAGATAGATAGATAGATAGATAGATAGAACACTCAAACACAAAAGGACATCAGTCGTAAACTAGAACTATTACTATACCACAACACTCAAACACAACATGTAAACAGATCTACTATCTGCTAACTACTACTAACTATGGGCCCCGCTCAGGTCCTTACGCCATGAGGGCCAAAGTAGATGAGGAGATGGATAGGCAGCTGAGGGAGGACATTATGGCTCCCGTTGAATACGCTGAGTGGGCCGCACCCATAGTTCCTGTCTTACAGCCAAATGGTTCGGTCAGAATATGCAGAGATCACACACTAACAGTTACCAGTGCCTCCTCACTAGAGCACTACCCTATTCCCCGTGTCAAAGTGTCAGGATACTCAAGATAGGACCCCACGCGCAAGACTCTTTCAGACAGAAAACGCACTTTAATGATTGACAAAATTGACAGACTTACTAGACAGGACTCAAGATGAACAGAGAGACGATCCGACAAAGGACAGAGGAACAGGGGGATACAGATAAATTAAAAACAGGAAAAAGCCATAGAGAAGAGGGTGGTCTTCAATTGGGTTTTAAAAGTGGCAATGGTTGGAGCAGTCTTAATGTGCTCAGGGAGTTTGTTCCATATCTGGACTGCATGGTAGCTAAAAGCAGCTTCACCCTGTTTGGTGTGAGTAGAAGGTATGCATAATACCTGGCTGTTCTGTGATCTAAGAGGTCTGTGGGGGATGTAAAATTTAAACATGTCTGATATATATGTTGGCCCCATCCCATGCAGTGCTTTAAAAACCAGTAGCAGTACTTTAAAATCTATCCTAAAAGAAACTGGCAGCCAATGCAGGGACTTAAGTATGGGGGTGATATGTTCTCTTCTGCTTGTCTTTGTTAGGACTCGTGCTGCAGCGTTTTGAACTAATTGAAGCTGTCTAATTGTCTTTTTTGGAAGTCCTGTGAAGAGCCCGTTGCAATAGTCCAGCCGGCTTGAGATAAAAGCATGGACAAGCTTTTCCAGGTCAGACTGGGACATACAGGGGGGTAGAAGTACACAGACCAATGAACAGAGAGACGGAGGACAAAGGACAGAGGAACAGGGGGGTAGAAGTACACAATGAACAGAGAGACGGAGGACAAAGGACAGAGGAACAGGGGGGTAGAAGTACACAATGAACAGAGAGACGGAGGACAAAGGACAGAGGAACAGGGGGGTAGAAGTACACAATGAACAGAGAGACGGAGGACTGGATGAGACCAACAAGACAATAACAGGTGTGAGCAGAAGCGGAGGGAAACTAACGAGACAGGAAGTGCAGACCATATAAGGAAATGGGTGGAGACAAAGACACATGACCAGACAGGTAAATCCAGAGCACAAGACAGATAGCAATACACAGAATGGCCACCAGGGGGGCACAAAGTCACTAGTCCAGGCCAGATCCTGACGCGAAGACCTGTTCAATACTCTGTCAAGAGGGAAACAGTTCTCCAATCTCGATTTAAGCCACGCCTATCACCAGATTGTAATGGATGAAACCTCAAAGAAATACCTAACAATAAACACACACTGAGGCCTGTGCACCTACAAAAGGCTTCCTTTGGTAGTTTTATCAGCTCCCGCCATTTTCCAGAGAATGATAGAAATCCTGTTACAAGGCCTTCCAAGAGTAGCTGTGTACTTAGACGACATTATTCTGACTGGGAGAGATGAAGCCGAACATCTGAGCACGCTGGATGAGGTACTTAGGCGACTGAAAGATGCTGGCCTGCGACTTCACAGAAGCAAGTGCGCGTTTCTGCAAAATGAGGTTGAACACCGAGGTCACAAAGTCAATGCTGAAGGCTTCCATCCCTTACCGAGCAAGGTGAGCGCCATAGAGGAAGCTCCACCACCAGCCACAGTGACTGCGCTAAAGGCATATCTGGGTCTAAATAGCAAAAAATTAGATCGCTCTACCGCACACTGTTGACTTTTACTCGATTTTATTCAGAGCGAACAACGCGTTTCGCGTACAGCGTCGTCAGGCTCGCTCAGGTATGGTCTGAGCTCTCAGGTGTGTCTTAATTACCTTCTAGTCACATGACCAGTTGTTGTTGTAAAGTCAATTTTAAATGCCAATATCAAATATCCCCATAAACAGTTAAATACAATTAACAATTAACAGACAATTAAATACATCAAACACATCCTCAAAGATATCTACATCTGCATATCTGGTCTGTTGAATTACTAGAATAAGTTCCTCCCTAGCCTCGCTACACACTTAGCCCCGTTACACAAGCTGCTGAGGAAAGATGTGTCTTGGGCCTGGGACAACGAGCAGGAAGAAGCTTTTCCGTTGCTGAAGTCAGATAAAGTCCTAGGTCACTATTCAGCGGACAAAGACTTGGTGCTGGCGTGTGATGCATCGTCATACGGAATAGGCGCCGTACTGTCACACGTCATGGAAGACGGTAGTGAAAAGCCTCTAGGCTTCATGTCACGCATCGTCATACGGAATAGGCGCCGTACTGTCACATGTCATGGAAGACGGTAGTGAAACGCCTTTAGGATTCATGTCACGCACGCTAACACCTGCAGAGAAGCGCTACTCACAGCTCGACAAGGAGGGGTTAGCTATCATTTTTCGGGATCAAGAGGTTTCACAAATACATCTACGGACGGGACATTCACAATCAGCACTGACCACAAACCACTGATGTCACTCTTCCACAAGAAAAAGCCAGTGCCACAGATGGGGTCACCCAGAGGGCAGAGGTGGGCAACACTCCTGAGAGCTTATGAGTACAAAATCATACACAAACCTGGGAAGGAACACGCCAATGCAGACGCACTGAGCAGGTTGCCACTGCCACAAACAAGGGAAGAGTACGACACAGACCAGGTCCTCATGTTGGACGTCATGGAGGACCCACCAATCACGACAACACAGGTTAGACAGTGGACAGCTAAGGACGAAACACTCTCCCAAGAGCTAGTCTGGTGTCTGAAAGGATGGCCAAGAGAGGTGGACGCAACATACAAACCCTACAGTCAGAAAAGACTGGAGCTGAGTGTGAAAGATGGGTGTGTGCTCTGGGGGGCGAGAGTGGTCGTTCCGCAGAGGGGTAGGAAAGCCATGAGATTGAAAGAGAACTGGTTAAAACCACATGGGCCTACGCGTTACGGCCATATTGGCCTTCGTCATGCACCTGAGCAAGGAATTATCTGAAGTCTCCTGAGCGCCTTAAGCCCTGAGCTACCCCATTAAATAGCCCCAGTAATTACTCTAAACTGGCCCGTATGGGGATGATTGAGGTACACTATTGAACTAGGGAAGCACTCAACTCAATATGACTCAATAGTATATAACATAAAGCATCATAACAATTATATAGAAAACAACAGCAAAGTCTATAATGAACAAAACGTATGTCTGTTATAAATACATTACATACATTATGTGTTTAATTCTACAGTGTGTGAGTGCTGTATGACTGCTGGCTATCTATATATTTTGTCCTATGTCACCTGCCTAGGGACTGCAGATGAAAAGTAGTTATTTTTACTAGTTCTGCATGGTGTTTTTTACACAATGTTCATTAATATGCATGGTCCCTAGCAAATAAACCAATAAATAAAAAATAAAATAAAATACATAACCAAAAGGCATAAAGAAACAACACAACCAATAGAATATCCTAAAGCGCAGAGCGCGCTTCCGCAATGGGGCGGTGACAGAAGTCTGAGTGTTGTGAGTAGATGTGTGTGTTAACCAGATTATGGACACTATACAGGCGATACAACATGAAGTCTGAGTGTTGTGAGTAGATGTGTGTGTTATCCAGATTATGGGCATGAAGTCTGAGTGTTGTGAGTAGATGTGTGTGTTATCCAGATTATGGGCACTATACAGGCGATACAACATGAAGTCTGAATGTTGTGAGTAGATGTGTGTGTTAACCAGATTATGGACACTATACAGGCGATACAACATGAAGTCTGAGTGTTGTGAGTAGATGTGTGTGTTATCCAGATTATGGGCATGAAGTCTGAGTGTTGTGAGTAGATGTGTGTGTTATCCAGATTATGGGCACTATACAGGCGATACAACATGAAGTCTGAGTGTTGTGAGTAGATGTGTGTGTTAACCAGATTATGGGCACTATACAGGCGATACAACATGAAGTCTGAGTGTTGTGAGTAGATGTGTGTGTTAACCAGATTATGGGCACTATACAGGAGATACAACATGAAGTCTGAGTGTTGTGAGTAGATGTGTGCAGGGGGGGACAGGGGTACAGCGGGGTACAGATTTGTAGGGGGGGATGGTGAGGATTTCCCCCCCTCTGGTTTTCCTATCCCTACCTCTGCTAAATTATTTTTATCGTCGGGGGGGGACAACATTTATCCCCCTCTGCCCCTCATATTGATTAATGCAACTTCATATAAGTAAAGCGCTGCAACGTGAGAACAGTCTAGTAGCCTAGCCTACATAATAATCTGACATCAGAAACGCACCGTCACCGTCAGCACTGATGCTGCTGACACAGTGGCTGCGTGATAACTTAATTTGGCCTTGATCGTGCAGGACATTTCAGAATGTCGAGTGTGTAATCCATCATAAATGGCTAGGTTCAATGGAAAAGTTAGCTGGACAAATGAAAGAAAATGAGAAGGATTCAGTGAAGCATAATAATGTTTTAGAACCTTCAAAATTAGAAAACTGATGCAACTGAGATGGAGGACAACTGCACGTAGAGTAGAACGTAGGCCTATTGTCCGAAGAAACTTACATTAAATGAGGAGATATTTGCTGAATGTCACAAAAAGTGTTACAGAAATTGCTTGGCATCGCTTATTCAATGGCTCTCTACCGAAACACCTGTAGTTTGCGGAGGACGAACGAGAAAGCACTCGTTTGATAAATCAGCCAGTAGTAGACAAATAACTTTTAGAAATAATCTGTACTGCAAAAATAATCTGTACTGCAAAAATGCAAATAACTTTTAGAAATAATCTGTACTTTTAGAAATAATATGTACTGCAAAAATGTTGGTGGGTATTTAAACTATCTAGCGGGTGTTTTAACAGCTGAAAGAAATAGAAGCTTCATGGTCTTTATGTTCTGGTTCGTAAATTATTTTCATAAAACTTCAAGTGGCCCTATAACTTTACTCTCCAAACTCTTCACTGCACTGTAGGCAATTAACTGACAGTATGATAGGCTATTTATTTTCTGTAGGCTACAATAAATACATTTATTTTTTCAACTTTTGCAATATTACGCACTTGGCTACTGAACGCAAATCAGCAGGAGAGAGAATGCACGTAGCCTACGCAGCGTGTAGCGCAATGTGTAGGCTATTTGGTTACCAACTAACACTGTTAGCCAATTCACTAACTTAAGACTTCAGTGCCATCATATACAACGTACACAACAAATACAGAAAGGATGGAGGCAGCAAAAGTAGAGAAGTCATTTCAGATGGGGCAAGAACAAGGTGAATTTGTATGCTTGTCAAAACGTAGTCCTACCCTGCATTAGAGGAGCTGATCATCATACCAAGCACACTCGCTGTTTAAAGTCATACACGTAAACTAAAACTAAAATGTTACAAAGGTGGCAAAAATAATATAGGGTATTATTAGCCATGACATTACTAGGCTATGAATCGTTCGTTAATTTTTTTTTTTTTTTTGGGGGGGGGTTTACAAACTTATTCAAAATCATCCCCCCCTCTGGTTTTTACACAAATCGCACCCTGGATGTGTGTGTTAACCAGATTATGGGCACTATACAGGCGATACAACATGAAGTCTGAGTGTTGTGAGTAGATGTGTGTGTTAACCAGATTATGGGCATGAAGTCTGAGTGTTGTGAGTAGATGTGTGTGTTAACCAGATTATGGGCATGAAGTCTGAGTGTTGTGAGTAGATGTGTGTGTTAACCAGATTATGGGCACTATACAGGCGATACAACATGGCAGATGGATAACAAGCTAGTGGGTACCACACTATGTAATTGGTATTGATAAGAATGAAGTTGGGAATGACGTTGTAATGAGTGAATGAATGAGCGAAATCGCAGCAAACAATTGGTCTGCTGCGTGAACGAACGCCAAACCGGCGGCAATCCCCCGACACCAACAATAAAACCCCCTGTACATCCCCTGAACAACACATGGCCCACATAACATGCAACAACACTTTACACCACACACACACAACGCATTTTACAATCAAAGAGGGACGCAGGGCCGTTTCAAGGAATTTGGGGGCCCCAAGCAAAATGGACATGGAGCCCCCCCCCCCCCACACACACACACACACACCGCACGCAAAGCCTACAGGAACCAACATTTTTCAGTTCTCACAAAGTGAGAACATAAAACACTGCCATCTTATGCAGAAAAAGGATGCATTGTTCAAACTATAAAGAGTGCAGGTTGTATAGCAATTTGAAAATCCAACATAAATACAAGTACACACACACACACACACACACACACACACATACACATAAGATTAACCTTTCAGGCCATCTTCATCAGTGGAGGTATCCTTAGGAAGAGCCTGAGGGCTGAGAAATTTAAGCAAAGCACCTTGAGGGAGAAAGAAAAGATATGTTAGCATTTCCATATTTTGATATTTAGAAGGGATGCAGCTGCTTTCACAACTACCAATGCTTACTGTAAAAACATCCCAAGCTAATGTTATACATTGACCTAGGCCTACTTGTAGCTTAACATAGCATTTAAGCATTCTGCTGTTTGAGAATTAGACAGACGCATCTGGTGCTTTAAAGACAGTAAACAGCTGGCGTGCATGAATACTACTAGACATGAATGTTCCAGTCTGCTTTGATGCACGGAATTTATCGTGTGGTTTTCCTAACCCCCATTTGGTAAATAGATTATCATGGTCGAATAGTTAGTATAGCAGAAGCGATGCCACTTTCATAAAAACCTATTACAAAGCTATAGCAATGTTATGTCATTAAATACGATAAACAGTGATTCTGGAACAGATCTGCGTCTTCCTTATCCTGTTAATAAACATATTACAGTATGTAACAATATTCCGTCCGTTCGGAAAAAAAAGTTGCGCTAACTGTTCTAGTTTGTTACAAGCAGCATGGGCCGTCAGGCAGGTAGTTAACATAAACATTTTTTGCTAGGCTAGCCTTCCTGCTGCGACATTACACCATTTGTACAAGAAAAGTAGAGCTATTTTATCCAGTGTAATTTATCACTTACCACTATCTTGTTTTTTCTTGTCATCCTCTTCCTTTCTCTTCTGGCTTCCGGACGCATAACTCCGCTTCATCATGACTGCCTGTTTTATATTTTCGCGGCAGCAGCAGAGACCACAAACCTGGCTGGCTGGCTGCTGTCAGCGACTACTGAGAGGGGCCCCCTTGAGGGGATCCCGGTATTGCCGGTAACAGTGTTGTTGCACTTTACTGCATTGACTATCGCTCACAGTTTGTCGTTGCATTTTATTCTTAACCAGTCGTTGTCTTGGGGCCCCAAGCAATTGCCTGGTTTGCTTGCCTTCTAGCGACGGGCCTGGAGGGACGCAGTGGGGAAGTGTGTGTGTGTGTGTGTGTGTGCGTGTGTGTGTGAATGAGTCTCTTTCTCTCTTGCCTGCACTTGCTGTAGTGTGTGTATCTATGTGTGTGTGTGTGTGTGTGTGTGTGTGTGAATGAGTCTCTTTCTCTCTTGCCTGCGCTTGCTGTAGTGTGTGTATCTATGTGTGTATCTATGTGTGTGTGTGTGTGTGTGTGTGTGTGAATGACTCAGTCTCTTTCTCTCTTGCCTGCACTTGCTGTAGTGTGTGTATGTATGTGTGTATCTATGTGTGTGTGTGTGTGTGTGTGTGTGTGTGTGAATGACTCAGTCTCTTTCTCTCTTGCCTGCGCTAATGTAATGTAATGTGTGTATCCAGGTGTGTATCTAAGTTTGTGTGTGTGTGTGTGTGTGTGTGTGTGTGTGTGTGTGTGTGTGAATGACTGAGTCTCTTTCTCTCTTGCCTGCGCTTGCTGTGCAACGTGAATGAGACAGTGAGAACGAAGTTCAGTTTCTCACACACACACACACACACACACACACACACACACACACACACAGACACACAGACACAATCACACAGACAGCCACAACAGTTTTGAAATATCATAAACAGCAATCTTATGTAGATGAATTCAGCATAGTATTCTTATGGGATTCTCTAAAAGAACAGCTGTTTAAATCTCAACAAGTCTATGGGCCCCTATTTCATGATCGGAATACAAGTCTGACGCTAGCACACTTGCGTCCCACCTGCCGCTGCACTGCACATGGCATCCAATAGGAGCCCAGAGCTCCAAGGGCTGAACCTCACCGCAAAGGTGCCGACTGCGTGTCAGCTGTCTGACCTGTCCGTTTTCATTTGGCCGCCCATGTGAACAGGTCAGAGCGCGTACACCCTCTTTGTGACACGCACGTCTCAGACACGGCTCCAGCCGCGCAGCATAAAGCCTGTGCATGCTAGAGAGAGAACACCGGCACCCATTTGTTTACATGACATGTGAGTGTGCTGCATAAAGCCTGTGCATGCTAGAGAGAACACCGCCACCCATTTGTTTACATGCCATGTGAGTGTGCTGCATAAAGCCTGTGCATGCTAGAGAGAGAACACCAGCACCCATTTGTTTACATGACATGTGAGTGTGCTGCATAAAGCCTGTGCATGCTAGAGAGAGGAGCGCCACCCATTTGTTTACATGACATGTGAGTGTGCTGCATAAAGCCTGTGCATGCTAGAGAGAGGAGCGCCACCCATTTGTTTACATGACATGTGAGTGTGCTGCATAAAGCATGTGCATGCTAGAGAGAGGAGCGCCACCCATTTGTTTACATGACATGTGAGTGTGCTGCATAAAGCCTGTGCATGCTAAAGAGAGGAGCGCCACCCATTTGTTTACATGACATGTGAGTGTGCTGCATAAAGCCTGTGCATGCTAAAGAGAGGAGCGCCACCCATTTGTTTACATGACATGTGAGTGTGCTGCATAAAGCCTGTGCATGCTAGAGAGAGAACACCAGCACCCATTTGTTTACATGACATGTGAGTGTGCTGCATACAGCCTGTGCATGCTAGAGAGAACACTCTACTAAGGCAGCCTGGAGACCATGGAGCAAATTTTCGTCTGAGATAGGGGACCGATCACAGAACAAGGGGGAAAGCAAGACGATGATGAGCTATGCAGGGACGCATTTGATAGACATCCGTGGCACCCAATAAACGGATATGGGCATTTTTTTCAAATACGAGAAAATGAACGTTTGGTTCCCAGACTACGTCTCATTGAGAAGTGGTGGCGCTAGCCAGGCTAGATACACGCATGCATCCTCGAAAATTGAACAGTTCTTGGCGAGATTCGATGACGTAACGTCCTTGAAGAAACCGCTTTGAACTTGAAAAATGGTGATTGTGTATGTGGTTAAAGTTATCAGCTGACCTCCTGATAACTACAAAGTACAGAACACTAGATAAGACTTGTGTTGAACTTTGCATCACAATAAACATCTCAGTTCAGGCAATTCACCTATTTCACCCGGCGGCCAGAATGAGGCTACAGGGTACAATTGCCATTACACCTCAGTCCAGCAGATGGTGGACATCTTGAATCTTGAATTTCCCCTGGGGATCAATAAAGTATCTATCTATCTATCTATCTATCTATCTATCTATCTATCTATCTCTTTCTATGAACTCCGTTTGCAAACTGGGTGTGTGCTGTTGTGTTTCAAAACGTGTGAAGAAGCAATTCAGCTCCTCTGGCAACAACACATCCAAGCTTCTGGGTGTCACTTTACAGCAGGCACGGCGCCAGGATTCCAGTTTTGGATGGGCCAGACCAATTGTGGGTGGGCCTTGAAAAAAACTTTATCAAATCACTGTTTAACCTAATAAAACTGACTGACTAATATACTGTTATATTATTTGTGCTTACATAATAGAGATTTGAATAGCTTGATGCTCTTTAAATAGTTTGTTGCATTGTAAAAAGGACGGACGTACCTATCCTCGATCACTGTCCTTGGTTCTGACCAAATAAGAGCGCTTTGGAATCTTCATTACGCACCATACCTGCTGGCTAGGCTGTAAAAGTGGGAATCTAATATTTCCCTCAAACATAGTTTAGTTCTGCTTGTATAACATGAAGTCGAATATTTCATTTGTTTTAGGTTTTCAACAATACAGATCAATCACACTGCCCGACAGTTTCAATCAATATGCAGGGCAGTTGAAAACATTCGGGGCTTAGCCCATAGAGTCTAAACGGTTTTCATAATTCCCATTTTGCCTGACTTGCTGCTCACTTTTCATAAATGAATCCACTGACTCAAGCCTCATTTGCACCACATTTATTAAATATTATGGACAATAAAATTTTGACAATTAGAGGATGTAATGACATTTAGCTATCTTGACATTTTCTGTTTGCTAGAAACGAACTATATAGCCACCTAGCAGAGTGGCTTTTAAATAGCAATATGCATTATATGGTTTGTTATGCTTAGCTTAGGGAGAAGGGAACATTGAAGACTCACTAATTCGATTTTACAACTAGGCAAAGCAGGCCACCACTGTTTGGCCAGCTCCAGACTGTAGGCTAGAGGCTGATAACAAACCTGAACTTGTAGGCTAGTCTAAATGACGAGAACAGGATAACTCCACCACCACCTTGTTATTGATGACTTCATGATTTCCTTGTAACGTAGGCCTATACCAAATATCAAATGCAAACAATGACATGCCCAACCTCGCGCGCGCACGTAGCCTACGTTCCAAATTATGTGTTATGGAAGGTAACGTTCATGTTAAATCTGCTGCATGAAGAAGAGTGAGTTCACCTGTGTCCGCTTGTATGTTAAATACGTCCATCTCATCTCAAAGTTTCAATGCGCGATCGGAATAATGGTTTCATATTTGTTAGTCAACTGTACAAAATACATTCGGGGCTGAAGCCCTGGCAAAATCAGCTGCCTACTAGGCCTACCCCTCGGGCACAGAACTTGTTCATTGACAACGTCATCTGTCATGTAAAACATGCTCCAAGAGAGCTCATAAAGATCAATCACACCCATTAGGCCCTTTAATGCAAATCGGATCAACGATCACAATATCAACAAGCTGCATTGCAAAAAAAAACATTTCAGAAGCCATTAAGCCATAGAGATGTGCTAGGTGTTAGGGATCTCAGCTATCCTTCATCTCCTGGCTGCAGCAATACAACGAGACCGTTTGTGCACGTTTAAGGTACCTAAACAACGACTGTTGCAGCACTGTCCTTTACTGGAAATTATTTTCACACTTTCAGATCACTTGGAGCTAGCCTAGCATACCGACAAGCTAGATCCGACCCAGAACCTAATGTATCTGGCACTGCTGAACTTGCACAATAACATCACCAGCTTTTTAAAATAGTTTTGAAAACTAAACATTTAGAATATTTTAGCACAGATTATGAGATTATTTGCCGCTTTTTAATAATTCTTGACAAAATTAAAATATATTAAAAGTTTTTTTTTTTTTTTTTAAGAAAAGTTTTGGGTGGGCCTGTTGAAAAGTGGGTGGGCCTAGGCCCATCCAGGCCCACCCGTAGCGCCGTGCCTGCTTTACAGCCTGGGTAGTTGGTGATGCCCAGTATGCCCTGCCACCCCTGAGTTGTCATACCTGAGCCAAACCTAAAGTGGGGAATAGTGACATGTGTTTAGACAACTGCAAAGTTGTGTTTTCAAATCTAAATGTGAGCAGTGATGAGCACATTTTTGGCAGAAAAAAGAAATAATCATGATCATGCTTAACTAGATGTACCGCAGAGCGGTACAAAATATGACCGCCGCCCAGTCCAGCACATTTTTTCCACAAAAATAAATCACGCTGAAAGGCCTACGGTATATGATTCTAACTGTCTCACTAAATTGCATTATCCACCCTCAATTCTCACTGGTATCTGCTAGACAACAAGTACCAAAACATGATTAGTTCATAGATTTCACATGTAAAATTCACTTTATACAACCCCACCCCCATCTTGCCTGTTCATAATTCTGAGAAATTCTTGAATTGTGTGCATGTGTGAGTGTACATGTTTATGTTTATGTTTATGTGTGTGTGGGTGGGTGTGTGTGCGTGCATGTGCTTGTGTGTTTGCCTGTTTATGTGCCTGTGTGTGTGCATGTGCATGCATGCGTACATATGTCTACTGTGTGAGTATGTGTCATACGTATGATTACTGTGAATGTATGTGTGTGCGTGAGTATCTGTTTATGCACATGTGTGCATATGGAATGGGTTTACATGACCCCTGGAGGCAAACATATGCAAAAAATTGGTCATCCTAGGCCCTACGGTTCTCAAGATATTCACAGAAAACTGTGTCTGCCCTAACCTTCTTTTCGGGGGGTCCAGTCCAGCGGGGGGGCTACAGATCAAAACGAAAAACGATGGTTCCATGCTATACATGTGGGGTTACATGCCCACCAAGTTTCGTGTACCCCGGTCTTTCAGTGTCCCGGGAATCCTTGACGGAAATTTGGACATCTGACTAAACCTAAACCTAAACCTGCGCGGCGGTCATAATAAATAACTCATAATTCATAATGATGTGCCCACCGTACCAAAGGCTGTAGGTGATGTGCAAACTATGAACTCATGTTCATTCCTGATGATTCATGAGATATTAAGGAATGAAGTAATAAATACATAATGAATCAGTTCATGCATGAATTCATGATAATGTACCCTTAACGTAAAGTGTTACCAGTTGAATTTGTTTACAGCAAAAAGCTACAGAAGCCACATGTTTACATCTCTATCCTGTCTCTGGTACAAGATATTGCCGGCACAACAACTTTAATAAACAAATGGAAAACAGTAGCCTGGCTTAATTGCCTTCCTACGTACTTCCGCTCGATTTTCATCTCCCTCCACCACTCCGTCTGGGATTCCGGCCATTGGCCGCGTTCGCAGCGGTAGATTCGACTCCGCGCCAATCAGCGAGCAGGAGGCGGGAGTTGTGAGAGACGACGTCGAGATTCTGCGCTGTGTTTGAATTGTAGTCCTCGAGGAGTTTGGCAATGGCATAAGTTAATGAAGCAATTCAGTCCGTGCTGGCTACCAAATATTCAGGAACTGAACTCCGAACAAAAAGAGTGTTTAACACATTTTATTTCGGGCAAAGATGTCGTGGCCCTACTCCCTATGGGATTTGGGAAACATTTGATTTGTATCGCGCAGTAGCCTCGATATTAAATTACAGCATGTGCGGCAGACCCGGTATGAATGAAGCGGCGTGTTTTCAATGATGATCACATCTAGCTTTGACAATTGTGATGATATTGTATCGCCGAGGCTATTTGCCCCAGTGTTGGGCCAGAGAATGTCTGGCTCTGGTTGGGCTTTCTGTGTTCCCGGCGTGTGCCTGTGTGTGTGCGCGAGTGTTTGTGTCTCCCTCTCCCTCCTGTGTCATGGAATGTGTCAATGAGTTCTGATGTGTTTTGATTGGGAGGAGGTGTCCGGGAGGGAATATTTAAGTGTATGGATAGGTTAGCGATTGCTAAGGGGAGGGAATAGAATAGGGGGTTCTAAGACGTCTAAGTTTAGTCAGAGTAGAAGTGGATTACGTGCGACTGAGTTGTGTTGCGTTGTGTTGTTGGCCGATGAGTGTGAATGACGAGTGATTGAGACCGTGATTTATCAGCGATCATTTTGTTGTTTTGTAGTGGACACCTCCTGTTGCCCGTGCACTAGCCTGTACATCTATAGGAAATAAACTACCGGAGTTTTGGAACGATATATCAGCCTCCCCGTCTCCTAACTTCTCATCGGCGTTACAATATGTTATCTTCAACCTTACTGTTGAATAGTTATTTGCTATTCTTCCACTAACTCTTACATTTGTATCGCAAAGCTGGCATGGTCATTTGCATCCATCTTGTTCGCTTTGGTGGGGAATGATAATTGTTGTGGGCAATTTCTGAGTGTTGTAGTGTAGCTTACTTCACGATCGAGCTGGCGCATAATATATGTCACGGCCAAACTTTAGCGATTGGGTGAAATCAGATCCAATCGTTTCAAACTTCTACAGAGTCCACGCATCCAGCTTGCAAACGTTCGTCAATAGCCGAGATCCCAGACCCTTGTAGAAGCGAAGCGTACCAAGGGGATGGCAAATTGCCAGGCTAGGAAAACAGTGATTGAGGGCATTTGTTGAGTAGAAGGATGTTATGACAGATAGCTATTTCGCTCTGATTGGTTAGGTCTTATCAAATTGTGTGCAGAGGCATTTTCGTCCCTGTATGGGTTGAAACACGCCCCATGATCGTCTTCAGGTGTGGAGGTTAATCTTTAAGAGACATAAAGACCATAAACCTGAGCTGGACTTCCCTCTTTTGTTCCGAGTCTGTTTTGTAAGGTCTGACTCTCTCTCTCTAGTTCTGTTGGAAATTAATGTCTGAAGAGGAGTTCTCCTGTTTATAGTGAAACACTCAGAGATCCTGTTCTCCTGTCATTTAAATTCTGTCTACAGCAGAAGTGTAGAAGGGTATTTGGTGTTTGAGAAGCAGAGAAACACAACTTCAATCTCACAGCTGAAGCACTAGACTGAGGTAAGACCTACTTTGTGATGAACTTCTTTACAAACAGGGTGTTAAGATTATGCACAATGCATATCACTGTATAAACAGCAAATGACGGCATTCATTAAAATGACATATATATATATATATATAGAGTGAGAGAGAGAGAGAAGGAAGTGGCATTGACAGGGTTGCCAACTTCTGGTGTTTGGCTGGAGTGAGATTGTGTGAAGTCATAGTGCGTGTGCAGAGCAAACAGTTGTCCTTACCCCTTACCCTAACCCTAATTATGACCGCTGCGCAGCGAAGCGGCGGTCATATAGGTTTAGTCAGAATTTTTTCTTTTTTTTTTCTTTTTCGCATGCCCAAATTTCCGTCAATGATTCCCGGGACACTGAAAGAGCGGGGTACACGAAACTTGGTGGGCATGTAACCCCACATGGATAGCATGGAACCGTCTTTTTTCGTTTTGATCTGTAGCCCCCCCGCTGGACTGGACCCCCCGAAAGGAGGGTAGGGCAGACACAGTTTTCTGTGAATATCTCGAGAACCGTAGGGTTTAGGAGGACCTTTTTTTTTGTATGTTGCTCTCAAGGGGCCATGTCAACCCATTACATAACCACTCATTTCATGTATAGCGCCACCTAGTTAAACACAAAAAAGTAAAAATTAGGTGTTGTAATCGCAGGTATCTGTGAGCTAACATAGTCAAAACTGCACAAAATTGGAAGTGTAGGATCATTATGACACCCTCTGTATGCACGCCAAGTTTTGTGGAATTCCGTTCATGGGGGGCCACACAATAAATTCATTTATGTTACTATACACCAACTGCCCTGTAAGTGGCCAGAGACAGTTTTCTGTGAATATCTCGAGAACCGTAGGGCCTAGGAGGTCCACCTTTTTTATGTATGTTGGTCTTAAGGGGGCATGTCAACCCATCCCATTACCACTTATTTCATGTATAGCGCCACCTAGTTAAAAATTAAAAAGCAAAAAATGAGGTGTTTTCATCACAATATCTCTGGCTGACAAGGTCAAAACTGCACGAAAATAAAAGTGTAGGATCATTATGACCCCCTCCGAATGCATGCCAAGTTTTGTGTACTTTCGTTCATGGGGGGCCTTACAATAAAATAATTTATGTGTACATTTAGTGACGTACACCAACAGGGATTCCCGGGACACTGAAAGACCGGGGTACACAAAACTTGGTGGGCATGTAACCCCACATGGATAGCATGGAACCGTCGTTTTTCGTTTTGATCTGTAGCCCCCCCGCTGGACTGGACCCCCCGAAAGGAGGGTAGGGCAGACACAGTTCTCTGTGAATATCTTGAGAACTGTAGGGCCTAGGATGACCATTTTTTTCCGTATGTTTGCCTCCAGGGGTCATGTTAACCCATTTCATGTGCACACATGTGCATAAGCAGATACACACACACACACATATATTCACAGTAATCATACTGTACGTATGACACATACTCACACAGTAGACATATGTACGCTTGCATGCACAGGCACATAGGCAGGCACACACACAAGCACGCACACACACACACACACACACACACACGCACACACACACACATACACACACACCCACACACATAACATAAACATGTACATGCACACAATTCAAGAATTTCTCACAATTATGAACAGGCAAGATGGAGGTGGGGTTGTATAAAATGAATTTTACATGTGAAATCTATGCACTAATCATGTTTTGGTACTTGTTGTCTAGCAGATACCAGTGAGAATTGAGTGTGGATAATGCAATTTAGTGAGACAGTTAGAATCATATAGGCCTTTCAGCGTGATTTATTTTTGTGGAAAAAATGTGCTGGACTGGGCGGCGGTCATATTTTGTACACCTCTGCGGTACATCTAGTTTTAAAAATGTCTGTCCCCTGATTATGTATAATCCCTGATTTATGTAAACAACAACTAATAGAATGGAAAAGGTTGATTGTTGATTGCACATGAAAACAGAAGTTCCCTGGGCCCCTGGGCACAGCCATGAAAAGGGCCGCCTGCCAAGGTGTGCCCACTTATGACTGAGGGGCCCTATTAAGACATATCTCATAACATAACACATGCTATTTGACTGAGGGGCCCTAGTAAGACATATCTCATAACATAACACATGTTATTTGACTGAGGGACCCTATTAAGACATATCTCATAACATCACACATGTTATTTGACTGAGGGACCCTATTAAGACATATCTCATAACATAACACATGCTATTTGACTGAGGGGCCCTATTAAGACATATCACATAACATCACACATGTTATTTGACTGAGGGCCTATTAAGACATATCTCATAACATAACACATGTTATTTGACTGAGGGGCCCTAGTAAGACATATCTCATAACATAACACATGTTATTTGACTGAGGGGCCCTATTAAGACATATCTCATAACATTACACATGTTATTTGAATGAGGGGCCCTATTAAGATATCAGGCGTGGGGAACAGTAGTGGCATCACACTAGGTAGGCCCATTAAGTAGCCATCCCTGCCCCACGGCCACCTGAACACATCCCACCTTAACTAAGTTGGAATAGCTATTAGGCATTGAATTAGGTGATGGGATAACAGCGTACAGTATGCAACATGTATGACAGACACGTCACCAACACCAATGCATTCAAAACAACAGGAAAGCTCAAACCCAAATCGCCACATAAGACTGACATGGATCATTTGGACATGGATAACCCCCCACCTCCCCAGACAACCACAACTTTGACTGACACGTTTCCTGTAGGAAACACTTAAAGGAGAAATCCGGATGATTTTTACATGGATCGTGATCGCTAGACGTTGCCGCGTACTGTCGAGGACAAAACTGAATTGGAGCTGCAGCTGTAAGGGGGGGCAGGCGCACTCTCACGGATGAGAGAGTTGCGTTGGCCGCTCTCACGGATGCGCGTGTATGAACAATAGACAGACTGGTGAGACAATGATAATATTTACGAGAAACCACAATCTATCTGACTCCATAAAATTAAGAACTTACATCTTGAATAATTACCAAAGGAGTTATCAACTATGGCAGAGTATTGGCATGGCATACAAGAAGAGAGATATGTAATTGGTGGGTGAATTAACAATTTATTTATTTAACAAATAAACCAGAGAAGTAAATGTGACCAATATCACTTGAATATGCATGATCTCCTATCCGGCCTGTAGTTCACTGGATAACTGGTGGTGTGAGATTTGTGAATCTCACATCTAAAGACTATAGTGTAGTTCTTAGTCTACAACTATGCACAGATACATTGGATTATAATGAAATCATTATCAGACTCTTAGTATTAATTAAATTAATCAGTATTAATTTAAGACCAAACATGAATGTGTTATATTCACAACACAG
This sequence comes from Alosa pseudoharengus, assembly GCF_046254945.1. Lineage (NCBI taxonomy): Eukaryota > Metazoa > Chordata > Actinopteri > Clupeiformes > Clupeidae > Alosa > Alosa pseudoharengus. Next base: position 5,291,636 of record NW_027468674.1, read on the forward strand.
AGATTTCAGAGGTGTCCTTACAAAATTAAATGTTTCTGGCAGATTTGCAGCCAACTTGTGTGTTATTTGTGGGAAACAAATGAGTTCACTAGAAAATATTGCCAAAAGTTTGCCAATGTTGGCCGCTAGAGGCAAACGTCCAGCAAGTTCTGGCAACAATGAGAAGTGGCAAATGTATTCGCCAGTGATTTGCCACCACACTTAACCAATAATGGCCAACTTCCAGTGAATTTCTGGTGACAAACCTCATTTGCAACTGTTTACCAAAAAACTAATTTGTATGTGAAAATATGATTTTTGCCGCAAATTTGCGGCAACTGTTCGCCAGAAATCTGAAATTTCTGTAAGGGTGACCATCAAGTTTTCACTGTATGATAATTAGTTCGGTCTGGCACCCTGTGTAGTGAGGAATATTCTTTGTTTGACAAGGGGGCAACAGTGGAATAAGCCATTTGGTTGCTTTGGCCCAAATCTCGGCCTTGCACAGCTAATGGCCAGTGCTCCCAGTGAGCTACAATGCTAGGTCTGGGGGCATCATCTAAACGTGCCTTTTGGCTCTTAACAGACTCAAAATGTCATTAAAACGTCTGTGCAACATGAACAGGGTCCTTACGTGACAAAACAATGCGTTTTCTACTCATTATCGTGAAGAAACCCTTTGATTTCAAAGTTTTGTTGTGTATGGATGGAAATATTTGTGCTGTAGTCTCAATTATTTTGCACTTCAATTTTAACCATGCACACACATGGTATAGTTTTCTGAGTACATGTCAGCGCTCCAAGATATGATGCAGATGGTCAGTGGTGTTGTTCAACTAGTTAATCTAAGACAAAATAGTTATGTTGGTCATTGTAATGGCCATATACATGCTATAATATTTTCCTTTTTCAGGACAGTCTTGCTTACCTAACTCTGGGAAAGTATGACGGTGATAATAGTTGCATATGTCTTGTCAGGCTTTATATCAAGAAACAAATGTGTTAGAGATGTCCGATAATATCGGCCCACCGATATTATCGGCCCGATATTAGCATAAAAATGTAATATCTGTTAATATCGTTATCGGATTTTTTTTGCCTTAAAACCGATAAAATAATGCTTGCGTTCCTGAAGCGTTTACCGGCGCACAGATGATGACCTCATCAAGCTGCGTCTTGAAGCATACAAACAAGCGTGGATGGCTGCAGTAACAAACTTGCTCGCTCTGTTTCAACATTATGTCTGTGGTTTGGAATTGGCCATGGCCGTCGTAGCCCCTTGAGTTGGCCGTGACGCCCCTTTAAAAATCAGAGGTTTACAGGCCACGGTGGCCTTGGTGCCCCTTTCTTTAAATATTCTGCTTTGCGTCCTACTAATAGCGATATATATTTAGCCTATGGCCAAATTACGCAGTGGAGAAAGTGACAGCGCAAGAAAGTGCGTCCAAATTAACCCATTCTTCTCAGTTGAACTACTCGCGAAGTAGCCTACTCATCACACAGACATCACAAGTATCACATGAAAGAGCCTTTTCTCAGCTTTTAAACGATGTTAGCCGTTAATTGCTGTGGTGAACGGTTCGCGAGAAAAGTAAATAATATCATTCAATCATAAATTCTACTGAAGGTTTTGCGTCCATCTCCCTACCCATTCATCTCGGTGGAATACTTCAGAACCCTTCGTTTAACATATGACAAACCATATATCAGAATAAACAGCAGACCTTACCGAACAGAAAGGTGTAAATCAGTCCCCTGTACAGTTAGCCGTTCCAGACTAATCCCGTTTTGAATTTGCAGTAAATTTCAACATACATGGATGTCTCCAAATTTGGGATTTAAGTTTTACACTGTGTTTAAATTGTTCCACATTATTTCATAACGGGCCAAATACAAAACAAATATTACAAATGTCGCCTAGATATCGGTAAATCAGAGGACAGCTGACTGTAAGAGTTTGTGAAAGTAGCCTTAATGATCACAAAATGCTAAGCATGCATCTAGGCTATTTGAGTTTCTTAAAGCTGAGCTGTGCTTAAATTGTTCAATACATGATTTCATAACAGGCCCAGGGCCGCGTTTGGGCATTGGACAAAGGGGCTGCTGCCCCGGGCCTCGGCCACTAGAGGGCCCCGGCGCGGGACATTTAAAAAAGAAAACAAGTGTCTTATCGTCACCTGTCTTTGCCCGTATCAATGCATGCTATCACAGACAACAATGACTTCGCATGAGACAATTAGGAAATATGAAAGCGGATCTCGAAAAAAGAGAGAGCTTCAGCCAGACGTTCTCAGTAAGGCGCGCCAAAACCATGGCCGTACGCCAGGGGTCGGCAATTACGTTTGGACCCGGGCCAATTTTTTTTCAGACAATGGCATCGCGGGCCATAGCTTTTGTAATGGGGGGGGGGGGGGGGGGGGGGTTATAGGCCTACTATTTAAATTATGAATCATTATATTATATTAAAATAAACATCATCTAACTTTTAAAATGCATTTAATTTAATTCCATTAAAAACGTTTATTTGCTTATGTGCGCTGTTTTTATGCCACCTGCTGCATCTCCTGTCGTCTCTCATGAAACAGGCGACTTGCCTACCAACTTGCCGTAACTAATGTGTACAAATATTATTCTTTTGGATGACGTGTAAATGATTAGCTGAACATTGCTATATGCTAGTTATCGATGCAAAATGTCGTTGTCAAAAGCCTTGAAAAGAAAAATTGATTCAGAATGCAGGACCTACAAAGAAGAATGGAAGCAGAGGTATGTGTTGAGCCTGCCTGCATTTATTAATGCCAAGCCTATTAATTTAACGAAACATAGGCTATTTTTGACCTTGCCCACTGGAAGAGGGAGACAGGACACTTTTGTTTTTTTTTTTGCACAAGATTACGCGCACTCGCGTGCCAATACCGTTCCGACCTGTGCGTCATGGATAACTGCAAGGATGTTCCACCTGTTGTTTTGTCACTTTAGTAGGACTATCATCTATACCTCAATAAATGTTTTGAAATTGATGGGATTGCTGTAGGCCTTTTTTTCTTTTTAAAAACATGGGGTTAAAAAAAAATAATTTTTTTTTTTTTTTTTTTTTAAACAGCAAATTAACGTCATCTCGCGGGCCAGATAGAATAGATGGCGGGCCAAAATTGGCCCGCGGGCCACTATTTGCCGACCCCTGCCGTACGCACTGTGCGTATCAGCCAGGCTACTCAACAACGACAGAGAATTTCCCCTGTGTGCGTGTATTCACACCAAATTGGCCTAGGCTACCATAACTTCTCAACTCTGCACAGTAGCCTATTCCATTAACTGCATGCCAGTAGGCTATTTACAATTTTCTGTAAAGTAAAGTTTGTAACGTTATCAACTTAATGCAGAACTATGCACGCGCGCACCTTTTGTTTGAGCAGGAGAGATACACAGGCATGCTACAGAAGTTGTAGGCTAGCTTGTTGTTTTCTATTACTATCTATGCTGGTTATCAGCACACAATGGTATGAGCTAATTCATTAACTCGAGATTCATCATGGATATAACACGTTTTTTTAAACAACGGAAACAGAAAGGATGGAGACAGCAAAGCGAGAGGAGTTATTTCAAATGGGCAAGCCGCAAGCACAAGGTAGGCAAGATTATTGCTTGTCAAAACGCTAGGCTAGCATTACCACTGTTTAGCCATACGTGAACGTAGCCTTCGCTAGAACAAAATTAGGTAACTTTAGCCTTTATAGGGCTATACAAAGTTGTCCAAATAAATAGTTCGTTGTTAGGCGTTGTTGTTATAAAGATATTGCATGTGGATGTTATTAGCCTACTACAGTAGGCTACTTTTTAACTGACCAATGCAGGAACCTAACCGGGACAAATATTATCAAAGCGTTGAAAGTTAGGTGGGTGTGTGCGTACCATCGCATTCATTCCTGCAGGCGCCCTGTCCACTTTTTTCAAAATGAGGATCAAAATAGTGATAAGTCCACATCTAGGCATACTACCCCTGTCCCTGACAACGTTACCGTTATCGGCTACGACACCCCCCTTGTTTGTATTTGATGTGGTTGGGCTGTGTGCGTGCGCTAGACTGCGTGTTTCAATGTATTTGACGTCGTGGCTGGCTAGGGCTGCGTGTTACAGTGTATTACAGACAGCGTGTTACAATGCATCATGATGTGGCTGTGTGCGTGCGCGCCAAACTCTAGGCTACAATGTTTCATGAGTTCAGAGTTCGGGAGTTGCACATTTTAGTCTGACCTGGGTACCACTGGAAGTTTTCAAGCCTTAGTTGAAGTAATTGATGGTAATAATGTAATCTTTCATGGTTGATTTTTTTTGTGTGCATTGCCCCATGTTTGTAGGCTACTTGTTTTTTGTATGTTGGTACAATTGTGTTATTATGTTGGTTATACGGTTCCACCATATAAATGCAAATTTCATTTTTACATTATGGTCTGTCATAATTTAATTGCCTCTCTCTCTCTCTCTGTCTTATGTATATTGATAATCGGGGAGGCCTCTGCCCCGGGCCCCAGATGACCTTAACCTGGCCCTGAACAGGCCAAATATAAAATAAATGTTAAATATAGCCTAGATATCTGAAAATATTAGATGATCAGATGATTTACAGTTACATTATTATGTATTAATACTACTGTATAATATGTCATGTTTTATGTTTTGTATACAGTGATGCAGGTCTACTGCAGTGAATACAACTTTGATCATTTTTATAGCCTACTACTGTATAGTTAACTTTGGCCTTGGTGCCCTGACATGTGGCCTTTGTGCCCCCCACCAAATATGCCCAACTGAAGGCCAAGTGGCCTTGCCCCTAAAATGGTGAAATTCCAAGCCTGATTGTGGGTATGGCCCGTTATGTACTTCACCTCAAGCCTGAAGTATTTTTTGTAGCTCAAACAAATGTTTTCAAAAGTGTGCAGTATAGTTGCTTGCCACAGTGTAATTTCTTCTCATATTTGTGCATTCATTCAATTAAGGTGATTGAGTTTTAGTTAAAGAAACAGTTCATGAAGCATCCTACAAATGCAGGCTCATTTAACACAGAAAAAGGGTAGCCTGTCATACACTATGCCTGTTATTTTAGTTGGCTTTACATTCTGCTATGTTGCACATAGTTGTTCAGGTACAATGTTTTATCATTTGTGAAGAAGTCAATTTTGCCCTATTTGTTGTGGGCATTGTCAAGATTATCTCAGGGAGAGTGTAATCCAAACTGTTGTTTGAGACAATTAAAAAATAAAAAATAAACATGGCACTTTTTCCCTAAATTAAGTTGAAGTATTTTTCTTATTTTGCACAGACAATGTTAACATTTGGAAAGCCTTATTGCATTCAAGAATGCATCCAGTGGGGCATCACAATAACATTAAGCATGTTGTGTTAATTCCACAACAGGAGATATGTGATGTTACCTAAATTAGTTTTGAGGAAAAATAACCCACATATCGACATCGGTATCGGCTGATATCGGAATCGAAATTTGAGAGTTGGACAATATCGGCATATCGGATATCGGCAAAAAAGCCAATATCGGACATCCCTAAAATGTGTCTCATTATCTCATTTCTTCATATTGTTGCATTAATGTCACTAGGAAGCATGCCAGTGAAATATATATTCATATCTGTGGAAGTGGAATTGTCTGGAATCTGGCAATATCAGAACCATGATGGTGGGATCGTCTATGGCTGAGAAAATTACACACACGTATGTTTGTTGTTTGTTTAATGACATACACACACCTGTGTGTTGTCACAGTACATAAGATCACTTGAGGACGATGGAAAGGTTGAGAGACATTATATAGTTAATTACATTATACTGTCTTTTGTCACACGTTTTGCAAGAGCAGAATAAAATTGACCATGATAACACTACTGACATCTGACATATTATATAACATATGACTAGTGTGGTGGTAAGAACTAGCCTAGAAATCTAGACGCACCCTAGCGGCGGCAAATTAATTTGCTCAGACTGTACGTCTAGTACGAAACCATAGGGATTTCTATTGGCTGACGCCGTGGACGTCATCCAATCACAGCGCTCTATTTTGTTAGAGAGTCTTAAGGCGGGCTTAACAGGATAACGACAGTCCTGCGACGGTGAACAACAAGGAAGGTGGCTATGGCGAACGAAGAGCGGTTGTTTGAATCGGCGTTGGCGTCAACTTTGGAGGAGTTGGACTTGTGCTTTTCTTTGAAAGTTGAGCAACACAATGCACTTAAGTCATTCCTTTCGAAGAAGGATGTATTTGCCGTTTTGCCGACCGGATACGGATATGGTTGTAGCGCTGTCCTATTGCATGCCTAGGCAGTTTGAAAGACAATTCTCTGCCCGCCCCTTGGATTAAAGGACAATTCCGGTGTGATATTGACCTAAAGTGTATTGAAACATGATACCGAGTGTGAACGTATGTCTCATAGCCCATCTCGGCTTGTCCCCTGCAATCCAAAATCTGGCGCTAGTTAGCCGATGCTACCAACAGCTTTTTCAATAGTGGTGCTTCGGCATCGGGCTAGCCATGCAAATAAATCACTGTTTTACACCCATTTACGAGGCTCAATGTATCTCCACACTTCATTGGTAGACTTCCGAGGGCCCTGACATTTAAAACGAGACATTGAGAACTTTGAAAAAGCACTGGTAGTTTACTTACAAGACGATTTATTCAGACAGTATCTTCACGAAGTTTAGCGTTTGCAGCCATCTTGAATTTAGTCACGATAAGTCGAGCGACGAGTAAGAATGAACAGGTATGATAAGGGATCAGATTCCAAAAATAATTCACTGGAAATGCATGGATTCCAGTTTCTTCCAGTAGCAGCAACTGGAATCCATGCATTTCCACTGAATTATTTCAATATCACACCTCCTTTAAGCGAGCTGAATGGTTCGATTCCAGACTATACATTTCAATGATATAGGATGGCCCGCCAGGCTAGGTAAGAACACCAGTCCAAACAGACACAATCTGCTTCAGGACATGAAAATGTGTTCATCTGATTTGATTAAGAAAACTAAAATAATGTTCTAAAGAAAAGTCAGAATTACTGAATGAACGAATTGGTGAGTTAGATGAGATCTATGTATTTCATATCTTAGATTTGTACCAGTTCTTTTAGTTTTTATTCATGTAAAGTCTCATTTATATGCCTATGTGCATTAAAAGTGTTACATAAACTAAACGGCCTTGTTTGTCAAAAAGACAAAAATGTGTCTGTTAAAAGTAGAAGTACAGCTCAGCAAGGGTCAGTGTTAATATGTCACCTGAGGTCAATATTACCATATACTATACCATGTTACCATATATTATACATACTGTAGAGTATGCTATGGAGGTTGGGGGAGGGGCGGGGTGACTAGATTCTGCAGCTACACTGAGTTATAAAACAAGTGATGAGGCGACCCTGGGACTCTGTAGTGGTTTATCTGCACGACAGCTTGATCATTAACACAATGACATCGTTAAGATGTCCTGCTCGTGGAGTTTCACAGTCTCCGACCCTTTTGAAGAAAGAGCCACAAGAGTTTGGAAAACAGAAAGCACTGAACTGGTAATGTAGCAGAAACACTGACAATAATATGTATAAAATATAAGCAGAATTATTAGTGCAAAATACTGGAAAAAAACAGCTCTTGTTGATAACCTTTTCCAATGAAGTAAAACAAGATCAGCTGGACAATCAAATTAACAAGTATATCATTGAAATATAAACAAATTATCTGTCACAACTGAAACCAGTGGCAGTCCTAGCTGGTGTAACGCCCTGAAATCGTTTTATTTGGGAATGAAAATTATCAATCCACAGAGGACTGAATTCAAAGACCCCCGAAAATCTAAGTGGAAAAAATTACGCGGCAAGCTCGTCCATTTTGCTTGAATTTCAGCGCAGCAACTCATGATGGTACTCAGTAGTTCGTATGGCCCCGACATGCTTGATGGCATCGGAGCATGCTCCTAATGAAACGGCAGATGATGTCCTGGGGGATCTGCTCCCAGATGTGGACATGGCCATCACTGAGCTCCCTGAGAGTCGGTGGTGCAACCTGGCGGTGTTGGATGGACCAAAATATAATGTCCCAGAGGTGTTCAATCGGATTTAAGTCAGGGAATGTGGGGCTCACTGCACCAATACAGGGTCAGACAATGGGTTTGAAGTTTTCATCCTAATGCCTAAGAGTTGTCTTGCCCGTAGAGGTGTGTGCGTCCTTCCAAGGATATCCCTCCCCAGACCAGCACTGGCCCACCACCAAACCAGTCATGCTGAATGATGTTGCAAGCAGCATTACATTTTCCAAGACATCTTTAGACGTCACATGTGCTCAGGGTGAACCTGGTCTCATTTGTGAAAAGCACAGGGCATCAATGGCGAACCAATTGAGCTGCACGGTGCTGGGCAGTGAGCATAGGTCCTTCCAGAGGCCATCGGCCATCATCAGGCCACCTTCATTAAGTCTGACAGTGTGGTCAGAGACATTCACACCAGCAGCCTGGAGGAGGTCATTTTGTAGGGCTCTGGCAGGGCTCCTACTGTTTGTTGTTGCACAAAGGAACAGATACTAGTCCTGCTGCTGGGTTAAGGACCCTCTACCATCCTGCAAAGCTCTCCTAGAGCAACTGTCTCCTGGAATCTCCTACATACTCTTGAGACTGCGCTGGGAGACACAGCAATCTTTCTGGCAATGGAACGTATTGGTCTGCCATTCTGGAGGAGTTGGACTACCCGTGCAAAGTTTGTAGGCTCCAGGTACTGGCTTATGCTACCAGTAGTGACACTGATCCTAGTCAAATGTGAAAGTAGTGAAAAATCAGTCAAGGAGGATAAAGATGTAAAATGTATCATTTGCCACCACCTCTAAAACCATTCCTGTTTTTACAGACATATCTCCCTTCTTCCTTTCTTGTCAAAGTTTTTGGAGAAAGTGGTCTTCAAGCAATTCTTGGACTTACTATATCAGAACAACCTGCTAGACCCTATGCAGTCTGTTTTCAAGAGTCATTCTACTGAAACTGCTTTTCTGTCTGTGACCAAAGCATTGAGTCCTTAGTCCTCATCTAAGTTGTTAAGTCATTAATATTCATTCTACTAGACTTATCTGCAGCCTTAGATACTGTTAACCATGACATTCTCCTTTCTACACTATCTGAACTGGGATGTCTAGGAAAGCCCTTGACTGGTTTAAATCCTACCTTAAAGGGCACATGACCTCACCACTGGTGTGCCTCAGGGATCATTATTAGGGCCCCTACTTTTCTGTATTCACACACTTCCTTGGATGAGACCATTCGCTCCCATGAATTTGATCATCACTGCTATGCGGATGATACTCAACTTTACCTGTCTTGAGCTTTTAGTGTTTCCACCACAAAGCACACCCAATGACTGGGCGCTGAACACACTAGCAAGTGTCCTAAAAGTGCTAGTTCACTGACTAGCATGAGCCCTAATGCGTCAGGAGGGAGCTAAACTCATAAGGTATTACGTATTTAAATTAGCTTCATTGACAGGCCTAATCATTTTATGGGATGCAAAATGTTAAACTACAATAAAACAATATAGACCTTTACAAACAATCAGCCTTAAAAGAAACTTTAGCATATGCTAATTGGCCCCACCCACCTCAATTGAATTAGGCTAACAGTAGGATGTGTTGGACTGGGTTATGTACTAATTTATCTAACTATGACTGGGTGTATGTACTAATTTATCTAACTCTAGGATAGAAGACAAAATAGCTAATTTCCCAAAAGGCAGCATGTTTCTTTAAGAGACTTGACAGACGCTAGCATCCATGGGTTTTAGCCTCCTAGCATGCCAGCCTTTAGGGGGGAATTAGGATTGAGCCCAGGCAAGTGCAGGGTTTAGTCACACAGTCGAAACTTCACACATAGCCTAAACGCACCCAGTTTTTGACTCAGTGTCAGAATGTATGGCTACTTCCTTAAAATCCAACATGTCTGCCATTTTATTTATGCATGATTGTCTCATTATGTATTTCATAATGCTGAAAGATGGCTATAGACACGTCATATTATGTGTTAAAAGCAGCATAGCATTATAAATGTAGAAAAAAGGGCATATTTTGGTGGCCATATTTGAAGTCAAGATAGGGGCCACTAGGGGCCGCTATGTGTTGGGGTCCATTTCAATTTTTGATCACTAGGGGTAGTACTACCAAGTTTCGTGCTTTCTGCAAAAACTGAACGATTCAGGTAAAAATCTGGCCTTAGCCGCCCGCTGTACTATATGAAATAGTTCAGAGGCGGGAGTTTTCCCGGTCGGCCGGCCAAGGAGTGTGCACGTTGCGGGCCGGCCCTTAAAGCTTTCGTCGCCGCCTTGATCGACGTGATAGATGCATTATGTATTTTCCTCAAATCTCCGAGATCTACACTTTAGAGTACTCAGAAGTCTAACCAATATTTATACCACTCGCTCACATTTCATTCATGGTTACCCTGCACACTCATCTCTCCCATGCTGATTTTTGCTTTTGTGTAGGCTAGCCTTATTTGTTTAATCTTAATTTATTTTTGTCTTATTCAGGCGTTACAGAACTTTCATGGTCACAAATAAAAAAAAAAGACAATTTAATTTGTTTGTTTGTTCTTACAGTAACGTCAAAGATTGTTAAGGCGGAGCAAGATACTTCGTCGTAGTTCATGTCTGTGGGCGCGAAATGGGGATCGAATCCTGTCTGCATAAAGAGGCGTGTCGATGACGTATTGATGAGCGTACGTTGCTACCCGCCAACAGCAGCGGCATAAATAACCGGCGCACACCTGATATAAAGTCGATTTTCTCCAGACTGGAATGCTCAAAAATGCTAAAAATTTACCTGAAATGTTCACAAGGGTTTGAGGATCATGAAAACGTGCCCGAAATTCACATTCTTAACTCTATAGAACTAAGACCTTAGCATATGTGGTAAAATTCTGAGCTATGCCCATAGACTTCAATGGAGCAGTCGCTGCCTCTGCTCTGCATAAAGGGGGATTTTGACCCCCCCCCTCGTGCGATCCGGAAGTAGCTCCTGATGAAGTATCTTGCTCCGCCTTAACAATCTTTGGTAACGTAGGCCTAGGCTAGAATGGAGCAAAGCCTCCTGGGAATGGGGAATGTGTTTCTGGTGTATCCAATGAACCGATTGTAGGTCAAGTCTATTTAAATGTAGGGGGATAAATGAGCGGCCCCTCATCTAATGGCATGACCCTACAAGCGATCAAGTTCGAGGAAAACTACAGCATTTTTGACAGTCAACGGTTTTGCGTGGTTGCTTGCTGTTTTACACATGGATGGAAGGCAGAGAGAAAGGTTAGCGGAGCTAAAGCATTGACGTTATTGCTAGGCGGAAATTAGCACAAGCTAGTCTTATGTTGATATGTAAGCCTAGCCTAATGACTAATTAGTGGGCCACTCAGGCTGATAAATGGTTTGTGAAACTCGTTGGAACTGTCTATATGTAAGCCTATATAGGCCTACTTTAATCGTTCTCTATGCAAACCTATTCAAAGTAAATTAAACTACTTTAAATTCGGTGCTGTCAGAATTTTCCCGGTGGATTTTAGTGCCCCACTCCACCCCTGGAACAGTTATTCCACTAAACCATGCTTTACTAAAACCTAGCATAGTAGCCTATAGCCTTCACACATTTGCATTCGTCCATTATTTGAACTCATTGGCAAAGTAAAGTGAAACTAACTTCACTGTGGTGTCAGTCAACGACAAAACAGTTCTACACAGTTAGTTACTTTCACTATTGACTGACAATCGGTTACTGTCGAAAACATAGCTGGAAAAAGACTTACCCTAATAATGTTTGAATGACTGAATAAAACAAAATTTATCCTGCAGAGGAGTTGCTTATTATCTTGTGACAGTGCATCTTCAGCTGTGCTCGATATGTGTGTGATATGTGACATGCTCGATATGTGACATTCCTGTTCAACATGCACTTAGTTCTTTAAGCGCTTAGGGGAGATTATGTGAAAAATCGTTACGCGGTGGATAGAAGCATTACATTTGGTAGATATGTTCCTTGGATGATCTTAAGACATCCTAGAAGGGGTGCCCAAAAATATCTCAAACAGGAAGTGAGTTTTTAAAGAAATTGAAAAATGTCGCGCTTCCCGACACACAATTGGCAGCTGATTCAAACACTACCTACACAACCTCTTAAAAGCTTGAAATTTGGTATGTATGTTCCTTGGATGATCTTAACACATCCTAGAAGGGGTGCCCCAAATTATCTCAAACAGGAAGTGAGTTTTTAAAGAAATTGAAAAATATCACACTCCCCATCACAAAATTGGCAGCTAATTCAAAGACCACCTAAACAGCCTCTTAAACAGCCGCTTGACATTTGGTATGTATGTTCCTTGGGTGATCCTAAGACATCCTAGAAGGGTGCCCAAAATGTTTAAAGAAATTGAAAAATGGAAGAAATCCCTTTGCACAGCCAACTTAAAAAGGTGCTGGTGGATTGCAGGTTTTAAAGTTCATATATTAAAAGAGGTGGCCACCGCCCACTGTTATATTTTTTTAGTGATTTTTATTGAGCAACGCGTTTCGTCAGTTGCTTCATCAGGCTCAATTCAAAACTAAGCAAGTGAGATAAAATAAGGTCCCATCCCAACAGGTGATAGGCCACTGATACAACACATGACTCAAGTCATCACATCAATTAGTCACATAGTCCATTGACTCAGGTCATCAATTAGTCAATTTGTAAATCTATCACACAGCTCAACTAGTCATCTCCCCTACTAGAGGCAATCCAGAGATCTTTTTCTATTACTGGTCAAATATTTCACAATCAACATTTCGCAATTTCAGTATCACATTTAGTCATCCTGATATTAGAGTCCATTACATTGTTTACAGTATTTAAATGTCCATATTTGTGTACATATCCGCAATCACATGAATCCATAAAAACACAGATGTTTACAACAAATACATATTCAATAAACAGTTACACTTTTAAGCACCATTTAAACCATTCATTACAGTTAACCTTTCTATTAAAAATGTGCCCAAAATGTGTTCCATACACAAATATCAGAATTCTGGTCCCAGAGTTTAATTATGACCGCCGCGCAGCGCTTTTTCGCATGTCCAAATTTCTGTCAAGGATTCCCGGGACACTGTAAGACCGGGGTGCACGAAACTTGGTGGGCATGTAACCCCACATGGATAGCATGGAACCTCCTGTTTTCGAAACTCCCGCCCTGCGTCCTGATTGGCTGTACCATAAAATCGGTTGCAGAAATCACTCTCAATGGAAGAGGTCCCAGATGGATGTGAGTGAAGCTAGATGGAGCTAAGCGGAACGAAGTTCATCTGGCTAGGGTCAGGTTATCCATCAGGTGCACTTTCAAAATAAATTCAGAGGTCAGACTTGCTTATTTTTATGGAAATATTTGTGCTGTAGCCTAAGCTATTTTGCACTTCAGAATTATAACCATGCATACACAGGTGGAATAGTTATGGTGATATTGCAATAAGTTCACAACCACAAAACATACAGTATATGCTACATTTCACAGTTCAGAAATGTTCAAAAATGTGTGTACATTTCAGCACTCCATGAAATTATGCAGAAGTGGTCACCTGTGTTATTCAGCTAGTTCATTTAAGATAATATATTGGTCATTGTGATGGCCATCTAGCCTATAGCCTACATGCTCTTCCTTTTTCAGGATGTACCCATATCTGGGAATGTATGATGTGAATGTTTGCATATGGCTTATGTCAGGCTTTATATCAATATTTGTGTCTCATTATTTGATTTTCTTCATATTTTTGCTTTAATGTCACTAGGTAGCATGCCAATAGAAATATATTCATTTATCTGTGTAAGTGGGATTGGCTGGAACCTGACAATATAAGAACCATGATAGTGGGATAATCTATGGCTGAGCAATTTTCAAAAATGTATGTAGGCTACTGACAAATGTTTACATTAGAATACATTATAATTTTAGGCCTACTCAGGAACCACTTTGCACAGAGGCATGCGTTACATCCCCGTATTCAGTATGGTTTGCTGTTTATTGTGATATTGGGTTTGCCATGTGTTGTGTAGCCTAAATTGCATGTCAGTTCAATCAAAGTCAAAGTCAAAGTCTGCTTTATTGTCAATGTCTTTACATGCCAAGACATACAAAGAGATCGAAATGACGTTTCTCACTCTCCCATGGTGGCAGGGGTGAAAGTAGTTTTTATTTGTTGGTGGTACTATGATATAGAGTCCTCTGCGCGCGCCGAAAATTTCACTTAGCCTAATTATTTATTATTTATTTATTTGTTTATTTACTGTATTATAGTCTACTTATCAAGCATTCACTAGGACTTCTTATCACTCTAGTATCACCCTTTAACCCACCTGTATCTGTTTTTGATTATGAATAAATTGCACATAAAAAACACTTAAAGGGAAACTTGGCAGGATTCCCCCCTCTGCTGGAGAAATTGTGCATTATGCTATTTCAAACTGGAAAAAGGTAACGATAAAGCACATGGATTTGTTTACAAGCTAGCAAAACGGTTAGCATAAGTTCGGCAGACAATGTGGATGTTACAAGGTAAGAAACACGATTTAAAACGAGTTTCTTGTTTCTCACTTCTCTTTCCCGGACGGTAGTCTCAATGTTGCAAGGTTGGTTTTCCGCCTGGGGACGCTAGGGGCAGCGGGAAAAGTCACCATTTTCACCGGAACAGGTCATTTAACCATCCAAATGATTTCTAAACGGGTTTATTACGTTGAAATAGTTGCCAAGTACCCCTTTAATTTCAACATTTATTTATTTATTTAGCCTAGTTACTCTGCTCGCTCCCACTTCCAATCGTTTTTTTTATATAGGCTACTGAATATCATGAAACACGTTTCTTTGAGTCATGCCTTTTTATTTGGGAGACTGCAACATACTTCTGTACGCTAAAACACTTTCATTATTGCTGCGCAAGATCTGGTTAAGCCGTACACGCGCTGTCTGTCTCTTGTCTCTCCAGCAAAACACTGCACACATAAAACCAGAATAGGCTATTGAAACATCAACATATTTTTCTTTAGCCTGTATGTTTTTTTTTATTTGGGAGACTTTCCAAAAAACGTCCGTCTGCTAAAACACTTTGGATACCAGTGCACGTTGGCGCAATTACTGTAGGCTACTGTACGCGCGCTATAGCTTGCTCGTTGTCTGTCCAGCTGCACGGGAGGTTTAGACACAATTCAGATACAGTTCAGAACGATGTATATGAAATATATTTTTGGGGAAACGTGTTGCTTCTGGTAATTTGACGTTAGCAGTTGTGTTGTCATGCTGAAAGTGCTATATTTTTCAGAGACAGTATAGTTTTCTTTCCGGTACGGCGTACCCTCTCCAAATATTTTAGTGGTAGCCTACTCCGTACCGGCCAGTACCGGTGTTACATGGCAACTGGCTTCCGTGTTAACTGGCTGCGTTGATGACGTTTCATGATTGATGACGAGTCTTTGACAGATGTGGCCGCTTGCAGATTTGTCACTTTCTGATATACTAGAGACGCACACAAATATGCATGACATGTTTAAAAGTCAAAAACATGACTGGTCCATGAATATGCCACCCAAAAAACAAACACCTAAATAGCATAAATTAACTTCAAGTGGGTATCGAACCACGAATAAATTGACCTATTTGCTTGTTAATCAGACGTCTATCAACTTGCGCCACGAGCCAACTGACAACACTCACAGACATTTTATGATAATTGTAACAAGTTAACATATAGCTGTTCATGTTATCTGGCTACCATGTTATCATGCTACCGTTGCCCAAGCCATTTAGTAGGCCTTCATGGTTAAGTATCATGGTTAAGTTTTACAAATGTTTCACTGAGGTTAGGCTGTGGCCGCCCCTACCTGAAGTGTCTGTAGAGCAAATAAATCAGCAAATAAATCAAATAAAAATGTGTTGCCTAATTGTGTATTTTGTCCAGCCTATTCTTTTAAGAATTCAGTTCATTAAACACAGGCATTCTATAACGTGTCAATATTTTACACAGAATTTGCGCACAGGGAGAATCAAAATTCTTAGGCTTATAGGCTATTAACGTTAATGTTGCTGACATGTAAACATAGGTTTGATATTTTATTGATATTTTATTTAGCCTACCAATTCACACATTTGTGTTTCTCCTGTGGCGCAACAGGTTAATGCCTATATGTTGCTCTTTTTTTACGCAGTCTACATGGGTTCAATCATCCCCATTACACGTTTTTTTATTATTATTTATTTATTTTTAGACCAGCAACGCTTCCTAAATTTAGGCTACAGATACTAGGTGGTCACAGAGAGCCTGACCAGCAGTCAGTGAAAACTTAACAATGATACTTTGAAGACCTACTGGCTTGGGCAACTGCTGTAGCAAGACAACATGTACCATCAGCCGTGTTAACTTGCTACAATCGCCAGCTGACTTCTTCAAATTGTATAGACTAAGTCAATTAAATTTCACAATGATTTATCAGCTTGTTCGTGGCGCAAGTACATAGATGAATGGTTATCATGTAAGTGGTTTCATTTAGGAAGCAGGTTCAATACCCACAAGTTGTTATTAGGCTATTTGTATTTATTTTTTTGGTGGCATGGTCCAGTGCATGTAGCGTACTACAGACAATTTTGACATTTAAATATGTCATGCATATTTGTATTTGTTCGTCTCCAGTTTCCATCAGAAAATCTGCAAGCGGCCACATCTGTCAAAGAAACGTCATCACTCGTTAAACGTCACCAACGCAGCCAGTTAACATGGTGCCAGTTGCCATGTAACACCGGCTTACTTTCACCCCTGCACGGTGGAGACAAGACATATTTTACCAATTTAGTCCACAAACAAGCATAACATTCAAGTAAACAATAAAAAGTAAATAAGAAGGCACATACAATGAAGAAATAAGAGCAGCAACATTTGGTTGAAATGTGCAATTGTGCATAGACAGTCAATATAATAGTGCAGTCAGGCCAATGTCTGGTCAGGTTCAATGTTGATAATTTACAGACATCCCAAGTCTCCCGGAAGTTCCGGGAGTCTCCCGCATATTAACAGCGGCTCCCTGACGCCCGCAAATTAGATAAAATCTCCCGGAATCTAGAGCGAGCAATCAAGAGCGCGCACGCGAGACCTATCAAATCGCGAGTGCATCTGAGTGTAGCGGGCACATGACAGGGGAGAGAGAGGGGTGGTGCGTGTGTGCTGAGCGCATCCAAGACAGAGAGCATCCTGAATGGCCTGTTTTGCTAAATCAACCAATCAGTTTTCAGTGTAGGCGGGCTTTTTATCTCTTTTCTCCCGAACTTAATCAGTTCAGTGTCTCTAGGAACAGGAGCGTCATGGAGTCAGTGCCTCTCAAAAAAGGAAAATGTAAGACCCATTTCAAAGTGTACCCTTGTCTCATAAGAGTAAAAAATAATGATAGGCCTAGTCTTGCACGCTGCACTGTTTGTAACAGTGACTTTAGCGTTGCTCATGGCAGTTTAAATGATTGCAAAAGACATGTTGAGGTGAGTTTAACTAGTGCCAATTTATGTGCATATTAGGCTATTCTATATTCAGGCCTATACATGGCTAATTGCCAAGGCTACATGAAAAGACCAAAAAAAAGACCAAACTACCAAAATGTACATATTTTATTTTCACAATTTCTATCTTCCTTATTTGGTGTACTGACTAGACATTATTGAACAAACATATCAATCTGTATTTCAGTATCTAAATTCTTTTTTGTTGGGGGGGGGGGGGGACTTTGTGATACCTCCCTGAAATGACTTTTTGCAGGTTGGGATGTCTGAATTTATATCCATTTGATAACCATTTATCACAGCAACTTGGCGCTAATATCATTGGAAAGCTTAGATTGATGTGTGATATGTATAGGTTTAGTTTAGTTGAACCTCATCTGCCAGGTATTTGACCTACCAGGTTGACACTTCAGTGTGAAAAATACTCAATAATACTTAAAGCATACCTGAAGCCGGGGAAATGTGCCTGGGATGGCTTCTGAAGTAGCATCGCAAATGAGAGAAAATTTAGAAAATTACACAGACAGGGGATGCTCTTGAACCCTCTCACTGTCTCTGAAAGCATAACTAGTCGATCAGTGGCTCAACAGGTAGATCTATAGATAGGCTAAACCCATTTTTTTCAGGCATCTGACCGACCGGGTTTGACACTTCAGCATGAGAATTCGGGGGTGTGGCGTGTGAGCGTGTGAAACTAATCAAATGTGTGTGTCTCACGGCCAATGCGTGAGAGTTGGCAGCTCTGGTCAGTTCTGGATGAAGTGAAGCATCAGTTTGATTGCATTGTCAGCCCACTTTTTTTTCTCCTCTGTTATTATTGCCCATGCTAAGTTCACCACAGGTATTGGTTTGGTTAACTTTTGGCACTAAGATGGCCTTTGGTTGACAAGTAACAGCTAGAATTGTAGTGTATACTTCTCTGGAAGACAGAGCATATATTTTTGTGCTTTTTGAGCTGGCTGAATATATATTTGCTCTCTAGCACCTTGGATCGGGAAGCGAGCGTGCTAGTAATTGAGCTAAAAGCCCAGGCTGCTAGTTCTCTCACTAGCATGTCAAGGTATCATGAGGGAGTGTCACTCCCCGATGTGAGTCGCTACCCGATGTGAGTCACGCATGCTCAGATTGATGTACATACTGCACAGCTAAATACTAGCTGGCTAACGTTACTGTAGTACAAATCAAAATTCTGTAGCTTCTGTTATTCCCGAAATAATGGTACCCCCAGGAAGCCACAGATTCACAAATATGCACCCCAGGTGATCATGGAGACACAATTAGCCTAGGGATGCCTTTGTTTGCCTAGATTTAGCTTGATAATTGGAACCCAGCTAGTGGTTCTATATTGGCTAACGCTAACATTGGCATAACATTTGGTCAATGAGTTGTGTGCCTATTTAGGGCTTGATCTCTGCTCATGTGGGCATTTTAGCAATAAACTGTCTTTTGGAAATTATTAAGTGATTCTTCCAAAAGTTTTTAAAAATATTTATGTTATGCATACATAAATAATTAACTTCTCGGATTAGGATTCATTTGGGGAGTCATGCCATTATGACCAATATAAGCCTGTTTTCCCCCCTTTAAAGCTGTATAAAAGGCATATAAGATTATCTTCATGGGTTATCTTGCACATAATAGTTGTTAACCATCTATATATATCAAATGTAAAATAATAAATTAGCAGAATAAACCATGATGCCCAACTATGTAATGTTTTATTATCCTTGGGTCGTTTTAGGTGGCCATCTTGGATTTTCCCTTAAAAAATGACCTAAATTAACCAGAAATGTTGGGCACCCCTTCTCAAATGATGAGATAGCCTACATCATAAATAGTGTCTGTACCAATTTTGGTGCTTCTATCCACCGCATAACAATTTTGGCCCTTTTTTGTTGATAATCCCCCCTACTATTATGCGTTATGGTTTGTATAATATTGTTTTATTTCCATTAGGCTGTTGATTGATTTGACATTATTTATTATTGATATTCTCCTTAATGTAGTCTTACCATGTTATTGCTTTTTATATTATTGATTAAATGGACATTATTGTTTATTATTGCCTTTTTCCCTAATTTAAATTGCTTATTTTATTAGGCTATTGATTGAATTGACATTGTTGTCTATTATTGCTATTCTCCTTATTATAGTTTGACCAACATTCTAATCTGTTCCCTATTAAATTTTAAATATTATGTTGTTTTTGTATTTGCGTGTCGCTTTGGACAAAGGCGTCTGCAAAATCCCATAACCATAACCAACCATAACCATGTGTCTCCCCTTATCACTTTTAACCGTCATTACTAATTTGCAAATAACTACTCATTGTGAAATGTATTTCGTAATATCTTTATTCTAATAATGTTTCCCATTGTAGCCTAATTGTGTCATTTGTAATGTTTTGCATGGATGTGCACTGGGGCCCCTTCATGGATGATAGAACGATGGTGCATTGTGCACCCTCCCATATCACTGTTGATAATACGCTCTTAAAATAACATCAACAACTCGCCATGGACTTCTGACCAGGGGCCTATTGCACAAAACTAGGATAAGGGATTAAGCCGGGATATCTTGGTTATCCTGGCTCAATTTATCCGTGATCCAGTTGCACAAAAGCGGGATAGGGGGCAGCAGGATATGTTATGGTATAAGTTACCATGGCGATTTATTCTGTGGAGCTAGCCTGCTCCAGACCAGGCTAAGTTCCAGGATCTATTTAATCTCATCCCTTATCTCAGTCAGCAGTCACCACAAACGGAAACCAATAGTTATTTCACTGCCCACTACACATTGTTATCACATATACCTAGACCCACTGTCATTATTTAAACGTTTGTGATCATTAATTAACTTTTACATACTCGCCATTCCCGACCTGTCATGCGACAATGTGACATCACGGGAGTGCCTAACCATTTCGCACGTGGTGGTCGCGGAACTAGTTGCAATATTCTCCTAAACAGAGGTGTTGCTGTTTGTTGCTGTTGTGAAAAGGCTATCGCTACCTACTTCACACCGTAGAAGAAGCAATGAAGCCGCTAGTTGCCATGGTAAATCAGTGAATCTGTGATCGTTGACGGGGTCTATTTGAGGGAGCCGTGAGCGCGCACTTATCCAGGATAGGTTTCACCTGGCTTGATGAATCCGTGTCTGCTCATCCTGGCTTGCTCGTTGTGCAACCAATTAAGCCTGTACGCTCTTGTTTTGGATTCATTGAGCACAGCTCAGTAACTTATCCCGGATGTCTTAATTCTGCTTTTGTGCAACGGACCCCTGTCATGCGACAATGTGACGTCACGGGAGTGCCTAACCATTTCGCGCGTGGTGATCGCGGAACTAGTTGCAATATTCTCCTAAACAGAGGTGTTGCTGTTTGCTGCTGTTGTGAAAAGGCTATCGCTACCTACTTCACACCGTAGAAGAAGCAATGAAGCTGCTCTAGTTGCCATGGTGAATCAGTGAATCTGTGATCGGTGGCGGGGTCTATTTGAGGGAGCCGTGAGCGCGCACTTATCCAGGATAGGTTTCACCTGGCTTGATGAATCCGTGTCTGCTCATCCTGGCTTGCTCGTTGTGCAACCAATTAAGCCTGTATGCTCTTGTTTTGGATTCATTGAGCGCAGCTCAGTAACTTATCCCGGATGTCTTAATTCTGCTTTTGTGCAACGGACCCCAGGTTTCTTTTGGTCAGTGGTGCAATGTGTTCTGGTTGTGTATGATAGCGATTTTAGCCAGTCCGTCCATGGAGCTGAGCGGTGCGAATATCCCACTCCTCTCTCAGGTTCAAATTCAAATTGACGCTCAAATTCACGTCAGGCCACTCCGCTCAATTTCGCTCCCCACTCCACTTAAAAATCCTCCCGCTCCAGAGAAATCGTTCCACGCTAGCTCCAATTCAAAAGAGGGAGAAATAATCTACAAGCCGCATTGTCACCTTAGAAAACTTAAATCCCAAAGAACTAAGAGCAACGGCAATGTCACTCATAGAAAATTTATTGTAAAAGATAATGCAACACCAAAAATGCAACAACGAACAAGGGTGGCAATGTCAATACACATAAGCCTAAAACTCAAGGGATCAAGTGGGACTAATTGCCTAAATAATACAGTTTTACTTCAGCCTTACTTGATATGAAGCATACCAAATTCAAATGCTCACGTTTTTCTTTGCTCTCCGTAGCACACTCATGTTTCTGTGAAATGCGTTGTCTTAAGTTCCAAAATGAATCTTACTGGTACAGTGTCACCACATGGTTGTTCTTGCTCTACATTGTTAGTATCTAGTTGTTTTGTAGGAATAGTACGGTTTTTGGCCCAAGGCTATGACTTTCAGTTTCCTTTCTAAAATATGTCGCGACTCCATCCCCAACGACCTTAGGCCTACTAATGCCTATATCTTTAACGGTCTTGGTTTCATTATGCAGACATGAATTCTGGGTGGATTTGTGCATGCCTCGGACTCGTTGTGTGAGTGGTATCGGAGTAAAAATGGAGTGGAACCGCTCCGGCCTCTAAATTAAAAAGTGCTCCGCGCTCCAACAACATTCCATCCGCTCCGCTCACTAGCTCTGCTATGTAGGAGCCTGTAGGGTTAGAGGAATGCTCCTTGACCACTACGCTACCACCTACTGCATGCTAGCTCCGCTCACTAGCTCTGCTATGTAGGAGCCTGTAGGGTTAGAGGAATGCTCCTTGACCACTACGCTACCACCTACTGCATGCTAGCTCCGCTCACTAGCTCTGCTATGTAGGAGCCTGTAGGGTTAGAGGAATGCTCCTTGACCACTACGCTACCACCTACTGCATGCTAGCTCCGCTCACTAGCTCTGCTATGTAGGAGCCTGTAGGGTTTGAGGAATGCTCCTTGACCACTACGCTACCACCTACTGCATGTTAGCTCCGCTCACTAGCTCTGCTATGTAGGAGCCTATAGGGTTAGAGGAATGCTGTATTGTTGGGATCCTGCATGTGTGTTTTGATTATGTCTGTCAGAGCTCACCATATGTGTTTGTCTGTGTTTTTCTGAATTCAGGTTGAACATTTCTCACTTGCACATAAATAAATACTAAAATCACTGGTTAGAAAATAAGTAGTTATAATGTGGTCACTGCATTGTCCATTATCTCTTCCACATTCCTATAGTTATGATGTGGTCACTGCATTGTCCATTATCTCTTCCACATTCCTATAGTTATAATGTGGTCACTGCATTGTCCATTATCTCTTCCACATTCCTATAGTTATAATGTGGTCACTGCATTGTCCATTATCTCTTCCACATTCCTATAGTTATAATGTGGTCACTGCATTGTCCATTATCTCTTCCACATTCCTATAGTTATAATGTGGTCACTGCATTGTCCATTATCTCTTCCACATTCCTATAGTTATGATGTGGTCACTGCATTGTCCATTATCTCGTCCACATTACTATAATGTGGTCACTGCATTGTCCATAGAAGCTGTGCATGAAGGGGCGGAGACAGTGATGTCATGGCCAGCAACACCCAAACAGACAAACAGGAAGTCCAGCACAATGTGGAAGCAGGTCAGTCACCTTGTGTACTCATCAGCACAAAACACTACATTGGTTGGAACGTAAGAGCATATGTCTAAAGAACACTACATTGGTTGGAACGTAAGAGCATATGGCTAAAGAACACTACATTGGTTGGAACATATGGCTAAAGAACACTACATTGGTTGGAACGTAAGAGCATATGGCTAAAGAACACCACATTGGTTGGAACATAAGAGCATATGGCTAAAGTTTGCTTGTAATGATGCACTGCTGTAAGCATTTGGGTCAAATCTGTGTCCACAGTTGCAGGTGCTGAGAGTCAGACATCTGCAGCATCTCCAGCTAAGGCCACAGGTACTGTAAGCCCTGCGACAGCACCGCTGTCACGCTATCCTGAGAAGTATTCTTTGGTCATCACTGTTCTGAGTTCTTTGACTTCCATTCAAAACATCAAAACAACACTTCCAAAATGTGCTCAAACTAAAACGGTGACTCATGCCAGCAACCATTTCACTTTGATCATAAACTACATTTTGGTACAAGATATATACAGCAAGATTAACATAAATTGTCTTAAGCAATGTGGAGAAAAACTGCCAGCCCCTAAGACTGCCCATTATTCAAATGTATGCTCATCTAATGTGAGTAATTGCATTCAACAACGTACCTTAATGATGCACCACAATTTATAAAATAACAAAGTTTGAAAAGAAAAACACAATATATCAGATGAATTAGACAAATACGATTTTCTACAGTAACTTCCTGTAAAATTAAAAATGTAATGGCGCTATTGCACTGTACAGCCACCAGATGGCCCCATTTCAGTGTCTGCTTTCAGCTACATAATAACCTGAAGTGCAGTGCCATGCCCCCAGCTGGTGGCCATGAGATATATAATGTAGCCCATTATATCTCAGTGTTTCCCATACATTGACTAATCTGTGGCGGGGCGCCACAAAATAAAAATCGGCCGCCACAGATTAATATTCATTTAATTTAATTTCATTTAAATTAAATATAAGATTAATCCTTGCATTGCCACTGAGCCGCGCTTTTAACGCATGCAGCCTTTCCTTGCCCCGCCCCGCCCTCTCTCGTAGCCCGCTGCCCCTTCTCTGCATGCACTGCAAAAACTGCTATCTAACAAAATCTCACCAAGTGTTATTAATCTTATATCAAGATAAAAAAAACTAGTTGGTATTGTTTTCAGTATAAAGAGACTTACCTAGCGCTTTCTTGTGAAATCATTTGACTTAAAAAAAATGTGACTTATTTTAAGATATCTCATCTTGAAAACAAGCAAATTTGTCTGCCAGTGCGTTAAGCAAATTTGTCCTAAAAATAAGCAAATTTGTCTGCCAGTGCGTTGAGCAAATTTGTCTTGATAAGACTCCTTAAAATAAGTTAAAGTCTTCTTAAATTAAGTCAAAATGATCTTTTGAGAGGGCGCTAGGTAAGTCTCTTCATACTAGAAACAATACCAAATAGATTTTTTAATCTTAATATAAGATCAATAACACTTGGTTAGAATTCATTTTTTGCAGTGTGTGCATTTAAAATATTCACGATTGTTGAAGGATTGTTGTTGCCACATTGCATACAAGACGTCTGGCTAAATTGCTATTAAATCTGCTTAGCATCGTGACCATGCTGCGCAATTTTTTTAAAAACTGCTGTATTGAAGTTAACTAAGTTAAGTGCTAAGGTCTTATCACAACATAGTAGGCTACATTGAAGAGACTAAACTAGGTTAAGTTATGCAATCAAGCAGTAGGCCTATCTCAAAGCTAACGTTAGAATACTGTTTGGATGTCGAATTTAGCATGCTTAGCCTACTTACAGCTGCTTGTCAATTTCGTTGAAGGGCTCATTTTATTGACTCTGACACTGAATGTAAAATCCCAAAGTAAATGGAAAAGTGTTTTCCAAAATTCAAAAGTGCTTGTCCCAAGGAGAAGTACGAACCTTTATTTTAACTGTGTAGAAAACGTTACAAATTGCATCGACACATCAGCAGCCTTTTAACTGTGTTACGAACGTCTTAAAGTGACAGGCATTCAATTAGACCTATACACTAGAGGTCTGCACTCCCGCGGTAGACCCGCGGGTCCCGACACAAAAAAGATTGCGGCAACTTTTGGAAGCTCTTTGCGGGAGCGGGCGGGATGAGAGAGGTGCGTTCGCGGGTGCGGGACAGACCGATGATTCACTGCACTCCCGCAAATTAAATATGTGCGTAAAATTAAATATGGAAATGATTAAAGTACTGTTCATAACTATAGTTCAGCTGAATGTTCTGTTAGGCAGCATTAAAAAACGGGGTTTAAGCATAACTGACGGATAGCAGGCCTATAGCCTATATTGTCGTTTACGTGGGTTAAATTTGTTCCTGCTGCTCATTGTCAAAACTCAAAAATCAAAAGCATGACAGAGGAAGAGGGCAGACTAGGCCTACTTCAGTTGTTAGCCTACATTCAGAACCAAGAAACTGACATCTCGAGTCTTTCTCAGGTGTGTGTGCTCCTTTCGTGAGACAGAAAGAAAAACTGAATAGGCTATCCCTCCTGCATGCTGGCTTTAGCGGGCGGGAGCAGGACATCATGTTACAGCTGCGGGCGGGAGCGGGACTAAAAATGACACATTATTGCGGGAGCGGGACAGAATGTTGCGGGAGCGGGACTGAAAAATCAGTCCTGCGCAGACCTCTACTATACACTACCAAGACCAGGGATGGATTACTGCACGGTCCTACCGGGCCCAGGCCCAGGGGCCCAAGGGGTCAGGGGGCCCTGAAGCCCAAGCCTTTGCATGGAATCATTGCCTCAATATCAACAAATCAGGATGTAGGCTATGAATCTGATTGAATTTAGTATTGGCCATCCCCAAAATGCACCAGAATACAGGAAATCACATCAAACAAATTAAAAAACTTCTGGGGGAGGACCCCCAAACCGCCCCGTCCACATATACGAAAATAAGTGGGGGCCCCTTAATACATCTGGGCCCAGGGGCCCGAAAGTTCATAATCCGCCCATGACCAAGACGATCCCCCCTCCTCTTCTAATCCATCTGGTTAATTGTGTTTTTCTACTTTGTTCCTTTATTAATTGTGGTGTAATATTAAAGGTGAATTGTGGTGTACTATTAAGGTAAATTTTTTAATGTAATTACTCTGACATTCGGCATTAGATGACCATAATTTGAACAATGGGCACAGTCTCAGGGGCTGACAGATTTTATACGATTTCTCCACATTGCTTAAGCCAATTTATGTTATTATTATGTTATTATTGCTAAACTAAATTTTCGATTTATATAAATATTCTACGAAAATTTAGTTTATTATCAAAGTGAAATGGTTGCCGGCATGAGTCACCTGTTTTAGTTTGAAGACATTTTGGAAGTGTTGTTTTGATGTGTTGAATGGAAGTCAATGGGAGCCGTAAATCTCAGAATAGCGGTGACCAAATAATATTTCTCAGGATAACGTGCCAGCGGTTGCGACAGTCAACACAATGAGAGGAATAACAGATCGGTGATCAATAACAACTGGAATCTTAAAACAGTAAGAGTAGTCAAACTGCAATTTCACCACAACGACATAAAAGTGCTTATATCGGCCACAGTAATGGCACCACAATGGTATAACGGTGCTCATATCGGCCACAGTTATGACACCACACAGGTATAACGGTGCTTGTATCAGCCACAGTTATGTCACGGTTCTGGTTTTGTGGAGATGTGCGTCTTGGCCACAGGAGGTAATCACAGCGTAAAACTCTCTCCTTACAGATCAAGTGTTTAATGCTCGGATTGAACTCATAAACAAGATTGGAGATGCTGCTCTCAAAGATCTGCTGGATGGCCTTCAGAATCCCACCACTGACATGGGCCCTGTTATTACAAAGAGAGAGAGGAATGAGGTTCTGCAGAAGCACAGTGTGACTGAGGACCAGGTGACATGCCTGGTTGACATGGTGTGGAAGAAGGGTGAAGGGGCCTGTGAGAGATTTCTCTCCCTCCTTAAAGACAAGGAGCCTGGTGTCTATGGTGAGTGCCCAGTGTAATGGATGACCATTATGGTGAACATGTTGACATAGTGCTGCACAAGGGTGTACTTGGCCTCTATGGTGAGTTGGGTTTGTAGACACCTCAGTGGTCGATGGAAGTCTGGTTTAATAACTGCCCATTACGAGTAACCAATCACCAGGAGAAAATGTGGTCTAGTGGGAAAAGGACTACACATCACTGTGATCTACATACAATGGAACATTTATTGTAGAAATAATATGTTGGTTTTGTTATGAAAAATTAGTTATTATAAGTGTAATGTAGCTGGTCCACTGATTTCTAATCATAAGGGGTGTTTTTAAGAGACATTGGCATCAGCCATAAAAACCTGTAAGAAATATAAGACACATAGAGGGGAGCAGATCAAATACTGTTTAACATTGTGGTGACTACAAACAAATACACTGCAAAAAATGAAATCTAACCAAGTGTTATTAATCTAATATATTAAGATTAAAAAATCTATTTGGTATTGTTTTTAGTATGAAAAGACTTACCTAGCGCCCTCTCAAAAGAACATTTTGACTTAATTTAAGAAGACTTTGACTTATTTTAAGGAGTCTTATCAAGACAAATTTGCTCAACGCACTGGCAGACAAATTTGCTTGTTTTTAGGACACATTTGCTTAACGCACTGGCAGGCAAATTTGCTTGTTTTCAGGATGAGATGTCTGAAAATAAGTCAAACCTTTTTTAAATTAAGTCAAATGTTTTCACAAGAAAGCGCTAGGTAAGTCTCTTTATACTGAAAACAATACCAACTAGTTTTTTTTATCTTGATATAAGATTAATAACACTTGGTGAGATTTTGTTAGATAAGCAGTTTTTGCAGTGTACAGTCACGAGAGGCTAAGTGAGGGAGATAAAAACACTGTGCGGACTCGTTACAAACAAACACGGAATCTTTGATGAAGTTTACTTTGTTTTATTTTATTGTTTAAACTCTGGGTAAAACATATTCCATCAAAGCAGCATAGCAGACAATGGCAATGTCAGAATTAAATAAGCAATAAACTGCATTGTTTCTATACAAAAAATACGGCCAACAACAAATGTGCTCTCCCTACTCACCCCCTCTCCATACAGCCGTACCTATGCCCAGGTAGATATATACATTCATTCATTACACCACCTATGCCCTCGTGACATTGATGCCAAATTAGTAAAAAAAGGTACCAATACAGAAACCACACATATACAGGAATTACTATAAACATAATATTAACATTTCCATTTGTAATACTGTTTCAGACCAACAGCAAATGATCCTCAATCTTAAGGAGTGGATCTGCTCGCAGTATAAGACAGTGCAGGAATACAACTCCCTACCTGGACAGGATGTGCTGTTGACTGACCGCTACACTGACCTGCTGATAGTCCAGCAACACAGAAAGCAGAAAGAGAAAGAGGAGGAGATTCGTTTCAGAGGAGCGAGTCTCTTCAGTGTCAGGGAGGCATATCAAAGCACCACTGTGGACCAGTTCTTCAGCCCTAATGACCATGGAGACATTCCTAAAGCAGTCATTCTTCAGGGCCACTCTGGACATGGCAAATCCTTTATGGCACAGAAGATCATGTTGGACTGGGCATCAGGCAACCTCTTCCAGGATCGATTTGAACTTATTTTACACCTGAGATGTAAAGAACTGAACCAGGTGTCCAGAGAGAGGAATGACAGGTGTGTGGTGGATCTTGTGAGCTACAATAAGACATTTACCCCACTGATCTCAGAGAAACTAAAGGACTCACCACAGAAGGTGCTCTTCCTCATAGATGGATTTGATGAACTGCGATTCACAAATGAAATCAATGACTCACTTGTCATTTGTCAAGACCCTTTCACACCAGCTCCTGTTGAGGCCATTCTGAGTGCTCTGTTGAAGGGTACAATCCTGGACGATTGTTTCCTGCTGGTCACCACCAGGCCCACTGCTGCAGACACACTGAGCAAACTGCTCAAACACCCTCTGCGTTCAACTGAGACTCTGGGTTTCTCTGAGAAGGGGGTGCAGGAGTACTTCCAGAGGTTCTGTCAAGATCAGCAGGTAGCAGAGAAGGCATTGAGGAGTGTGAAGGCAACTGGAACACTCTTCTCTTCCTGCTCCATTCCGGTCATCTGCTGGATTGTCTGCACAGTTTTCCGGGAGCAGCTAAAAGAAAATGCTGAAATGGCTGAGCTGGAAACAACTACCTCCATATTTGTCCACTTTGTGTCCACTCTGCTGAAGCATCACTGCCAGGGTTTGAGTCAACCCGTCCCTACTCTGCTGAGGAGCCTGGGCCAGCTGGCAGAGAGAGGGATGCTGGAGCAGCAGGTCCTGTTTGAGAAGGGAAGTGTGTTGAGTACAGTCTCAGATCCAGCCAGTGTTCCCTTCCTGTGCAAATTCCTCCTGAAGAAGAAAGTCTGCCTGGAGGAAATGTTCAGTTTCATGCATCTCAGCTTTCAGGAGTTCTTTACTGCACTCTACTACACCTCAGACCAGAATGAGGAGAAAGTCAAAGAGCTGCTCGGTTCTGTCAAGGAATATGACGGCAAGTCCTATGTCCTACCCATCATCCAGTTTCTCTTTGGCCTCTCAAATAAGGAGGTGGTTCAAGACCTAAAGGAACTTAAGCTGCCTTCCACTCCTTCCATTCGAGAAAAGCTGGAAATGTGGATTCTTGAACTCATTGAAAAAAGTAAAGATTCAAAGAAAAGTAATGAGTTGCTGTTCATTCTCCACTGTCTCTATGAGCTCCACGAGGAGGAGTTTGTGAGGAGAGCCATGGAGGTTTGGGGTAAGATAACCTTTGACTCCATTCCCTTGACGACGACAGACTGCTCTGTGCTGCTGTACTGCCTGCAGCGCTGCCCGACCATCAGAAGCCTGGAGCTCAACGTGTGCAACATCACAGCAGAGAAGCTGAGGATGCTGCAACCTGCACTGAGCAGGTGTGAGGAGCTGGGGTGAGTGTGTGTGTGTATGGAATACAAGCAAATGTAGCCACGTAAATAAACACTTTAATTATATTAAAGTTCAGTTTGATTTCCTATTAAAACAACCTACCGGTCACATTCATATAAAAGCTTAAAGCCGACATTGTCTTCAGTGCTGGTTGACTATGTGTTTGTGTGTTTGCAGGTTAGTTGTTGAGGAGCTGTCTGATGCTGATGTGAATGATCTGATCTCAGCTCTGGGGAAAGGAAAGATCCTGAGTGGACTAGGGTAAGAACTGTATTTATATGAACACTTATGAACACTTTCACTTGTTTATTTGTGTTTCTTGTGTATTGAAAGAGTGAGTGTGTTTGTAGGAAAATCTTTACAGTCAGGAAGCCAAAATTGAAGATTTCAGTGTTTGGCATGTGGAAGTAAGAATGATGTCAATTTGAGTTGATACTGTACTAATGGTTTGTTTTTTGTTAATGATTTGTGATTTTTTAGTGATTTTGGTTTAAACTGTAAATAGGCTTAGTTGTAGATTGGCCGCTGTGTGAAATCCCCTACCTATAGCACGAGGAATTGAACATCTCTCCTGTGTACATTTGAAATCGTTTTGTGTAGACACATTGGAATAGAAGAGCCATTAGATGGAATGAATGACAGTGTTTGGGTGCTTGCTCTGTGGAAAATATGCTTTAGGAAATTAGAGTATTGGGCAATTTCACGAAAAATTGACTTTTTGTCACATCCATAACGCCAGTGAAATGCCTTGGCATTTGTTTGATGTGAATTATAACATTCATTTTTTTTGCATCTTTTCTCATTTACATTCTTCAGCCAAAAATAGAAAATGCTCAAATTTCATGTAATCATTCACATCATATCATACCATACCATCACATTTTATTGGCGTTATGGATGTTACAAAAAATGTAATTTTCCATGGAATTGCCCTATTACAAAACTTTTGTTTTCACGTTTTACACACATTCATTACTTTCCACAAGTGGTTCTGAATCTGGAATGACACAGGTACTGGATCTGCTGCCATAACAGTGTGTGTCTGGTGGGCATACTGAGAAACAAAAGGGAACATGTGTGTAGTTAGAGAGTCAGAGTTGAAGTTCTCAGTGTTTGGCATGAAAACAATTTGAAACATCATCACACCTGGCAGGTACAGTTACACACAGCAGTTTGAAGCATCATCACACCTGGCAGGTATAAGTTACACACAACAGTTTGAAACATCATCACACCTGGCAGGTATAGTTACACACAGCAGTTTGAAACATCATTACACCTGGCAGGTACAGTTACACACAGCAGTTTGAAACATCATTACACCTGGCAGGTATAGTTACACACAGCAGTTTGAAACATCATTACACCTGGCAGGTATAGTTACCCACAGCAGGTAAATCCCACAACATTAGTAAAACATTACATACACTGCCTGAGTCAGGGACAGAAGCATTGGTAGTTTCGCCTGACAATTGGTTGGCCCCAGTTTGATTCCCAAGCCCACTGTTAGATGTCGTGTTTCTTTGGATAAACACGTTTGCTGAATACCAGCTACTTTGAGAACAACAGCAGTGGTAGCAATAGCAAGAATATGTATTATGTGTGTGTGGAATATTGTATTATATGTCTATGTGTTAAACATATTCAGTGTGTGACCCAAAGTTATTTGCTACAGTCTTAGAATAGAATATACTTTATTGTCATGCCTGCATGAAAACGATCTTTGGTCTCACTGGTAAGAGTAGTATAAAACACATAGGAAACATAGAGTAGTAGGATGTTAGATGTGCGAGTTGGGCAGTCTATGTATTGTTGTAGAGTTGGGAGATAAGCTGACAGTGTGTTAGTTCCCTAAACTGAAAATGGGTTGGTCAGCTGATCGGGAGAGCGCGTTATTGAAACAGTCTAATATGCGCTCGGCTGCCTCTTTGTTGTTAGGACCAGGCACATACACCAGATTGACAGTCAGCTGCCCAAACTCTCAGGGTAAGTAAGATGGTCTGAATGAAACCACTAAGATCTCATAGTCTCAAAGGCCACCTCCGATAGATTTTTGCGACTTGGCCTTGTCTCTGTCTGATCTGATTATGGTATATCCATCAACGCTAAAGTGACAATCTCACTTTAACCATGTTTCAGTAAAACAAATGCGATTACTGCATCGGAAGTCCTCCTCATATTTCATGCGAAGTATTACCTCATCCAATTTGTTGTGGAGCGATCTTACATTTGAAAGGGTGATCACTGGTAAGGGCTGCCGGCTCCCAGTTCCAATTGCTGCTACTGGAAGAAACTGGAATCCATGCATTTCCACTGAATTATTTTTGGAATCTGATCCCTTATCATACCTGTTCATTCTTACCCGTCGCTTGACTTATCGTGACTAAATTCAAGATGGCTGCAAACGCTAAACTTCGTGAAGATACTGTCTGTATAAATTGTCTTGTAAGTAAACTACCAGTGCTTTTTCAAAGTTCTCAATGTTTCGTTTTAAATGGCAGGGCCCTCGGAAGTCTACCAATGAAGTGTGGAGATACATTGAGCCTCGTAAATGGTGTAAAACAGTGATTTATTTGCATGGCTAGACCGATGCCGAAGCACCACCATTGAAAAAGCTGTTGGTAGCATCGGCTAACTAGCGCCAGATTTTGGAGTGCAGGGGACAAGCCGAGATGGGCTATGAGACATACGTTCACACTCGGTATCATGTTTCAATACACTAGGTAAATATCACACCGGAATTCTCCTTTAAGACCCATTTCTCATCAGACTACACAAAAGTGTAGGCCTACTAGAGTTTAGATTCTCTGCCCGAGCCCGAACTTGACCCGACCCGACCTGACCCGCGGCCCGGGTCGGGCCGATATTTCCAGCCACTATCCTCGGGCCGGGCCGGGCCGGGTCCTTGATCAAGCTTGCTTTTTTTTCTTTCTAATCATTAGCCTACTTGGGTGGGGAGCTAAAGCTATGCCATAGTCAGACTCAGAAATATTTTATATTTATCAAAGTAGGCCTAAGTAACAAGTGTATACAAAGTTATACAAGTTAGGCTCAGAGTTACAAAATGTCAATTGTAATGTCATCTGCGCAACACGTGTCATGCGCAACTTCTCCACTCGCACACATCACACCGGGCCTGCTGTGCTGTATTGTGTAGCTTAAGTGCAACGTGAAGCTTGAAGATGTAAAGAAAAAAAATGAAAACAGGAGAAATAACTTCGAGGAAGTTTGGAGAAAAGTCGGAGGTATGCATTTGTCAGGTATGCTTTGTTGCGTGCATTAAGTGCGCACGATGTTCACCTATGACAGCAAAAATACTTTAAGATGAACATGAAGCAGGCTTGCCATGGCAGAAATAATGATAGCCAGCCTTCAATGTCCTCTTTTGTCCTCTCAATGTCCTCTAAACGGATTTCTGTAGCTCAAACAGCTCGGAATTGTAGTTGAGAACGTCAGTTATAATGGCCCACGTATTTAAAAAATGTCGGGTTTAAATCGGGCTCGGACTCATAATTACAGTTAACGTGTCGGGCCGGGTCGGGCTCGGGCACAATGTGCACGGGCTCGGGTAGGGTCGGGCTTGATTTTTTGGGCCCGATCTAAGCTCTAAGGCCTACCCAATTGTCTCATAAGAGTAAAACATAATGATAGTATTGCACACTGCACTGTTTGTAACAGTGACTTTAGCATTGCTCACGGCGGGTTAAATGATTGCAAAAGACTTGTTGAGGTGAGTTTAACAAGTGTAATTTCATTTGCATATTACTCAGGCCTATACTAGATGGCTAGTTGCCAAGGCTACATGAAAAGACCAAACTACCAAAATCTACATATTTTACTATCACAATTTCTATCAATAGGCCTTCCTTATTTGGTGTACTGACTAGACATTATTGAACAAACATCTGCATTTCAGTATCTAAGTAGGTTAGGTTGGGATGTCTGCTATACATTGTTGACATTACTGTTAAAATGCACTTCCAGTATAGTGAGTATTGGCAAAACTGGTTATCATTTTTATGTTGAGGCGGTGGGGGTGTTGTCGGTAGCTGCTGAAAGTAACTAATAAAGTAACTTGTAATCTAACTTAGTTACTTTTAAAATCAAGTAATCAGTAAAGTAACTAAGTTACTTTTTAAAGGAGTAATCAGTAATCAGTAATCAGATTACTTTTCCAAGGTAACTGTGGCAACACTGGTTTTAAAGCAATTCTCTCAACAAGGACAATTTAAAAACGGTAGAGTACAGTAAGAATAAGTGTGTTAGGGCCAATTTAATCTGAAGTTTATTTTATTGAAATTTACCTCCCCCTGCTGGCACTTTTACTTTGCATTATGACACCACCAGGAACTCCTATATATGGAGACAGGAAGTGAGGCCTGGCAGGTGACCGCATTAGTGAAGAAGCGCTAGCCACAGTTGGGAGCGATATAGTTTTTTGACCACAAACTCACAAACTCACAAACTCACCACTTACAAAACAACATTGAAGCTTTTCGTTTACATCTACATTGATGCACGCATACATCTTTGGATTATATTTAGGTTGTATTTAGAAGGATAGAAGATCCTATTTTTGTTGGAATTTGAATTTTGTAAGTTTGTTTGAACGTGCGTCCCAAATCCCCCCGGCCTGGCTCGCGCGGCAGCTAGATAGGAAGTTGAGACAAGTTGCCGAAATAAAGTGCATCAGTGAGTGCTGTTTTTAACAGTTGAGTGTCAGTTCAAGACGGCTGGTAAGTGCTAGGATAAGCGAGACTTGTTGTAAGTGGTGCTACGAGAGGAGATGGGTCATTCCACGTCAGTTCAACCAGGGCCCACGCACTTAGGTCTCAAAAAATTCTGAAAAAATTACCAGGTGTACCTATGTTACCGAGGAGACACACTGTAAAATTACTCTTATGTAAGATCAAGACTTTCCAAGATACAGCC